>NW_027602990.1:0-23749 GCF_053455715.1 Rhinoraja longicauda
GCCCAGTTAGCCTGAAACCGGTGCTGGGGAAGCTGCTGGGGTCAATTATTAAACATGGAATAACGGCGCATTTGGATAGCAGTAAAAGGGTTGGTCCAACTCAGCGTGGAGCTATGAAGGGGAAATCCTGCTTGACTAATTTTCTGGATTTTTTTGAGTATGTAACAAGTAAAATGGATGAAGGAGAGCTAGTGGATGTAATGTACTATGGACTTTAAGAACGATTTTGATAAAGTCCCACACTGGAGATTAGTGGGCACATGGTATCGGGGGTAGGGTATTGACATGGATAGAGAATTGGTTTGCAGACAGGAAGCCAAGATTAGAAATAAACGGGTCCTTTTCAGAAGACAGGCAGTGGCGAGTGGAGTGCCGCAAGGTTCGGTGCTAGGGCCGTAACTATTTACAATATATAGTAATGATTTGGTTGATGGAATTAGAAGTAACACTAGCAAATTTGCGGATGACACAAAGCTGGATGGCAGTGTGAACTGCAAAGAGGATGTTAGGATGTTCCAGGGTGACTTGGACAGGTCGAGTGAGTGGGCAGAGGCGTGGCAGATGCACTATAATGTTGAAAATGTGAGGTTATCCACTTTGGCGGCAAAAACAAGGAGGAAGATTATTATCTCAATGATGTCAGATTAGGTAAACGGGAAGTGCAACGAAACCTGGGTGTCCTTGTACACCAGTCAATGAAAGTATACATGCAGGTACAGCAGGCAATGAACAAAGCTAATGGCATTTTGGCCTCATAACGAGAGGATTTGACTATAGGAGTAAAGAGGTCCTTCTGCAGTTGTATATGGCCCTGGTGAGACCACATCTGGAGTATTGTCTGCAGTTTTGTTCTACTAATTAGAGGAAGGACGTCCTTGTTAATCACAGTTAATCACAGGGATGGCGGGACTGTCATATGAGGAAAGATGGAAAAGACTGGGATGGTATTCACTGGAATTTAGAAAGATAAGAAGGGATCTTACAGAAACGTATACAATTATAAAAGGAATAGAAAAGCTAGGTGCTGGAAAAAAAAATGTTCCCAATGTTGGGGGAGTCCACGACCAGGGGCCACAGTCTAGGAATAAAGGGGAAGCCATTTATAACTGAGGTAAGAAAAATCTTTTTCACCTAGAGCGTTGTGAATTTGTAGAATTCTCTGCCACAGAAGGCAGTGGAGACCAATTCACTGGGTGAATTTAAAGATAGCTGGATTGCTCTAGGGGCATGGATACAAGGCAGGCACGGGTTACTGATTGTGGATGGTCAGCCTTGATAACAAAGAATGACGGTCTGGTTCCAAGGGACAAATGATCTCCTCCTGCACCTATTTTCTGTGACTTTCTATGACTATTATCTCCACATCTTTCTGCTTTGCACAGAGGCCGTTAGCTGTACAACTCCCTGGTCAACTCGTCCCTTCCCACCCATACCACCCCTCCCACTGTATTTCCGCTGTAACCGCAGGAGATGCAAGACCTCTCCCTTTACTTCCCCCCTTGACTCTATCCAAGGACCCTGACAATCTTTTCAGGTGAGACAGAGGTTCACCTGCACCTCGAGCAACCTCATTTGCTGTATCCGCTGTTCCAGATGTCAAGTTTCTGTACATCGGCGAGACCAAGCGCAGGATCGGCTATCGTTTCACTGAAACACCTCAGCTCATTCCACCTAAACCAACTTGATCTCCCGGTTGCTCAGCACTTTAACTCATCCCCTACCCCCCCCCCCCCCCCCCCCCTCCTCCCCTTCCCAATCTGAACTTTCTGTCCTGGGCATCCTCCATTGTGAGGCTTAGCGCAAATTGGAGGAACAGCACCTCATATTTCGTTTCGGTAGCTTACACATCAGCGGTATGAGCATTGATTTCTCTAACTTCAAATCGCCCGTTTTCCCTCACTCTCCAACCCCTCCCCCTACCCAGCTCTCCCACAACTCTTACTGTCTACGACTACATTCTATCTCTGTCCGGCCCGCTCTCCTGACATCAGTCTGAAGAAGGGGCTCGACCCAACGCGTCACCCATTCTTTCTCTCCATCCAGGGAATAGTATTTTTTTCTATTATCAATTACAATCTTTTTTAAGGGAAAAGTTAGGTCATTCAATGTCTCTATTTCAGATTAAAGGAATTGAATCCTTGATTCAGGGCAAGGGAATAGAAAAAAATTATATCATCAATGTATAAATTATTACAAAAATCTAGTCCAAAGATAGGAATTCAAAAATCAAGACAAAGATGGGAAACAGATCTTAATATTATCATTGATGAACCAAGTTGGGAAAGATTGTGTTTAGATAGTATGAAAAATACTATTAATGTGAGATATAGTTTAGTACAATATAATATTTTACATCAACTATATTTAACCCCGAAAAAATTAACCAATTTAAAACCCACCGATAGTGGGTACTGATTGAGAACGATCAGCCGTGATCACATTGAATGGCGGTGCGTACAGGCTCGAAGGGCCGAATGGCCTCCTCCTGCACCTATTGTGAGAGAGAGGAGGGGGAGAGAGAGAGGGAAGGGGAGCCAGCAAGCAAGGACAAACATTGACACAAAGAAACAGCGAGCACATGTGGCGGCCATTTTGTTGAAATAAACAGTGAGCACATGTGGCCCTTCATAAGCCCACAACTTCCCCAAGGCTCAGCGATCCCACCAATTATCAATTAGCAGCCCGCCCGACGGGCGACATTGTCCACACCCAGTCTCCACCTCTTGCTATTAAAAGATATTTTATAAATTAAAGCTCGTAGCTTTTTGAGGTATAAAATATCTTTTTAATAACATGATTAAATAGCTCTCCCCCTTCTCTTTCCCCTCCTCTCTCTCTCCCCCTCTCTCTCCCCCTCCTCTCTCTCCCCCTCCTCTCTCTTCCCCTCCTCTCTCCCTCCCTCACTCCATCCCTCCCTCTCTCCCTCCCTCCCTCTCTCTCCCCCAAACAAAAAACTATGAGCTTTAATTTATAAAATATCTTTTAATAGCAAGAGGTGGATAGCCATCATTCCCCATCTACACTAGTCCCACCCGCCCACACCGTCCATCATGCCCCATCTACACTAGTCCCACCTGCCCACACCGTCCATCATGCCCCATCTACACTAGTCCCACCCGCCCACACTGACCAACATGCCCCATCTACACTAGTCCCACCCGCCCACACCGTCCATCATGCCCCATCTACACTAGTCCCACCTGCCCACACTGACCAACATGCCCCATCTACACTAGTCCCACCTGCCCACACTGACCAACATGCCCCATCTACACTAGTCCCACCTGCCCACACCGACCAACATGCCCCATCTACACTAGTCCCACCTGCCCACACTGACCATCATGCCCCATCTACACTAGTCCCACCCGCCCACACTGACCAACATGCCCCATCTACACTAGTCCCACCTGCCCACACTGACCAACATGCCCCATCTACACTAGTCCCACCCGCCCACACTGACCAACATGCCCCATCTACACTAGTCCCACCTGCCCACACTGACCAACATGCCCCATCTACACTAGTCCCACCCGCCCACACTGACCAACATGCCCCATCTACACTAGTCCCACCCGCCCACACCGACCAACATGCCCCATCTACACTAGTCCCACCTGCCCACACTGACCAACATGCCTGTTTATAATTTAAAGCTCGTAGCTTATTGATAAATTTATAAATTAAAGCTCGCAGCTTTTTGAGTTTGTTTGTGTGTGTGTGAATCTCTCTCTCTCTCTCCTCTCTCTCCCCTTCCCTCTCTCTCTCCCCCTCCTCTCTCTCCACCTCTTGCTATTAAAAGATATTTCATCAATGAAAGCTCGTAGCTTTTTGATAAACTAAAATAATTAAAGCTCGCAGCTTTTTGATAACTTTATAAATTAAAGCTCGTAGCTTTTTGATAAATTTATAAATTAAAGCTTGTAGCTTTATGATAAATTTAACATTTTAAAGCTCGTAACTTTTTGATAAATTTATAAATTAAAGCTCGTAGCTTTTTGATAAATTTATAAATTAAAGCTCGTGGCTTTTTGATAAATTTATAAATTAAAGCTCGTAGCTTTTTGATAAATTTATAAATTAAAGCTCGTAGCTTTTTGATAAATTTATTTTATTTGATAAATTCCACTGGAATTCTCTGCCAGTGGAACTCTCTGCCACAGAAGGTAGTTGAGGCCAGTTCATTGGCTATATTTAAGAGGGAGTTAGATGTGGCCCTTGTGGCTAAAGGGATCAGGGGGTATGGAGAGAAGGCAGGTACAGGATACTGAGCTGGATGATCAGCCATGATCATATTGAATGGCGGTGCGTACAGGCTCGAAGGGCCGAATGGCCTACTCCTGCACCTATTTTCTATGTTTCTGTTTCTATAAATTAAAGCTCGTAGCTTTTTGAGTTTGTTTATACGTGGGTGAATCTCTTTCTCTCCCCCTCTCTCTCTCTCCCTCCCTCCCTCCCTCCCTCCCTCCCTCCCTCCCTCCCTCCCTCCCTTTCTCAAACTCTCCAAAACTATATATTTTAAAAAAATCTCCACTTTATTCCAGAGCTCAGGGCTACACAATAGAAGCGATTATCACATTGGAGTAACCAGACATGAAGGCAGCTTCGGCCCTTGTTTTACATTCACACCTCCGAGAATGTGTACTGCAAAAGCCAGCACAGACAGACAGACAGACGAGTTGTTTGCAAAGATACATGAGGACAGGGAATGTAGCTAGTTTTAAATCTGGGACAGAGAGTTTGAATCTGGCTATTGAACCTCTGGCAGAACTAATAAGATCAGATTCAGACATTAAAGGATTTAAAGTTAATCAGGAAGATCACAAAATTACTTTATTTGCAGATGATGTCCTAATTTGTCTTACTAGACCATTGGAATCCTTAAGAAAATTATATTTCAGATTGGAAGAATACGGGAAAGTATCAGGATATAAAATTAATAAAGATAAAACTGAAATAATGCCTCTTTTTGAAGGCAATTATGACCAATGTAAAAGAGAAAGTCAGTTTAAATGGCAAAAAGAAGGCATTAAGTACTTAGGAGTTAAAGTAGATAATAAGTTAAATAATTTGTATAAATTAAATTATAAACCATTAATAAAAAAAGTAGATGAGGACCTGAAGAAATGGATGAATCTTCCAATTACATTGCTAGGGAGAGTGAACTGTATTAAGATGAATATTTTTCCGAGGATACAGTATTTATTCCAAACACTGCCTATACCTTTGCTAAATAATTTTTTTCAAGAATTGCACAAAATTGTGAGGAATTTTCTTTGGAAAGGTAAAATGCCAAGAGTGTCTCTGGAAAAATTAACATGGAAATTTGAATTAGGTGGACTGCAATTACCAAATTTTAAAAATTATTATCTGGCAGCACAAATGAGTTTTATTTCATCCTTTTATCAAGAGGGTGGAAAAACAGCATGGGTTAAAATTGAAATGGATAAAATAAAAGAGTTATGTCCAGAAGAATTTATATATAAATGGGAAGCGAAGCTATTAGTTAAGGATAAAGAGTCACCTTTGCTAAAACATTTAATTAATACATTGTTGAAACCAGTTACAGTTAATGATAAAAGATTTGTTTTAACAGCTAAAACTCCATTAGTAAAAAATAGATTATTGCCGTTTGCTTGGAATAATCAAATACTACAAGTCTGGGAACAGAAGGGTATTAAACATATAGGAGATTGCTATGAAGGAAATAACTTTTTGACATTTTCTCAATTGAGAAATAAATATCAAATTCCAGGGAATAGTATTTTTTTCTATTATCAATTACAATCTTTTTTAAGGGAAAAGTTAGGTCATTCAATGTCTCTATTTCAGATTAAAGGAATTGAATCCTTGATTCAGGGCAAGGGAATAAAAAAAATTATATCATCAATGTATAAATTATTACAAAAATCTAGTCCAAAGATAGGAATTCAAAAATCAAGACAAAGATGGGAAACAGATCTTAATATTATCATTGATGAACCAAGTTGGGAAAGACTGTGTTTAGATAGTATGAAAAATACTATTAATGTGAGATATAGTTTAGTACAATATAATTTTTTACATCAACTATATTTAACCCCGAAAAAATTAACCAATTTAAAACCCACAGAGAGTGGGTACTGATTGAGAACGATCAGCCGCGATCACATTGAATGGCGGTGCGTACAGGCTCGAAGGGCCGAATGGCCTCCTCCTGCACCTATTGTGAGAGAGAGGAGGGGGAGAGAGAGAGGGAAGGGGAGCTAGCAAGCAAGGACAAACATTGACACAAAGAAACAGTGAGCACATGTGGCGGCCATTTTGTTGAATGAAACAGTGAGCACATGTGGCCCTTCATAAGCCCACAACTTCCCCAAGGCTCAGCGATCCCACCAATTATCAATTAGCAGCCCGCCCGACGGGCGACATTGTCCACACCCAGTCTCCACCTCTTGCTATTAAAAGATATTTTATAAATTAAAGCTCGTAGCTTTTTGAGGTATAAAATATCTTTTTAATAACAAGATTAAATAGCTCTCCCCCTTCTCTTTCCCCTCCTCTCTCTCTCCCCCTCTCTATCCCCCTCCTCTCTCTCCCCCTCCTCTCTATTCCCCTCCTCTCTCCCTCCCTCACTCCATCCCTCCCTCTCTCCCTCCCTCCCTCTCTCTCCCCCAAACAAAAAACTATGAGCTTTAATTCATAAAATATCTTTTAATAGCAAGAGGTGGATAGCCATCATGCCCCATCTACACTAGTCCCACCCGCCCACACCGTCCATCATGCCCCATCTACACTGGCCCCACCCACCCACACCGTCCATCATGCCCCATCTACACTAGTCCCACCTGCCCACACTGACCAACATGCCCCATCTACACTAGTCCCACCTGCCCACACCGTCCAACATGCCCCATCTACACTAGTCCCACCTGCCCACATGACCAACATGCCCCATCTACACTAGTCCCACCTGCCCACACTGACCAACATGCCCCATCTACACTAGTCCCACCCGCCCACACCGTCCAACATGCCCCATCTACACTAGTCCTACCTGCCCACACCGTCCAACATGCCCCATCTACACTAGTCCCACCCGCCCACACTGACCAACATGCCCTATCTACACTAGTCCCACCCGCCCACACCGTCCAACATGCCCTATCTACACTAGTCCCACCTGCCCACACTGACCAACATGCCCCATCGACACTAGTCCCACCCGCCCACACTGACCAACATGCCCCATCTACACTAGTCCCACCCGCCCACACTGAGCAACATGCCCCATCTACACTAGTCCCACCCGCCCACACCGTCCAACATGCCCCATCTACACTAGTCCCACCTGCCCACACTGACCAACATGCCCCATCTACACTAGTCCCACCCGCCCACACCGTGTACAGGTGCAGCAGGCAGTGAAGAAAGTGAATGGTATGTTGGCATTCATAGCAAGAGGATTTGAGTATAGGAGCAGGGAGGTTCTGCTGCAGTTGTACAAGGCCTTGGTGAGACCGCACCTGGAGTATTGTGTGCAGTTTTGGTCTCCTAACCTGAGGAAAGACTTTCTTGCCTTAGAGGGAGTACAGAGAAGGTTCACCAGATTGATCCCTGGGATGGTGGGACTTTCATATGAGGAAAGACTGGATAGACTGGGCTTGTACTCGCAGGAATTTAGAAGACTGAGGGGGGATCTTATAGAAACATATAAAATTCTTAAGGGGTTGGAGAGGCTAGATGCGGGAAGATTGTTCCCGATGTTGGGGGAGTCCAGAACCAGGGGTCACAGCTTAAGGATAAGGAGGAATTCTTTTAGGACCGAGATGAGAAAACATTTCTTCACACAGAGAGTGGTGAATCTGTGGAATTCTCTGCCACAGAAGGTAGTTGAGGCCAGTTCATTGGCTATATTTAAGAGGGAGTTAGATGTGGCCCTTTTTGCTAAAGGGATCAGGGGGTATGGAGAGAAGGCAGGTACAGGATACTGAGCTGGATGATCAGCCATGATCATATTGAATGGCGGTGCAGGCTCGAAGGGCCGAATGGCCTACTCCTGCACCTATTTTCTATGTTTCTAACATGCCCCATCTACACTAGTCCCACCTGCCCACACCGCCCAACATGCCCCATCTACACTAGTCCCACCTGCCCACACAGACCAACATGCCCAATCTACACTAGTCCCACCTGCCCACACTGACCAACATGCCCCATCTACACTAGTCCCACCTGCCCACACTGACCAACATGCCCCATCTACACTAGTCCCACCTGCCCACACAGACCAACATGACCCATCTACACTAGTCCCACCTGCCCACACCGGCCAACATGCCCCATCTACACTAGTCCCACCTGCCCACACCGACCAACATGCCCCATCTACACTAGTCCCACCTGCCCACACCGCCCAACATGCCCCATCTACACAAGTCCCACCTGCCCACACCGGCCAACATGCCCCATCTACACTAGTCCCACCTTCCCACACTGGCCAACATGCCCCATCTACACTAGTCCCACCTGCCCACACAGACCAACATGCCCCATCTACACTAGTCCCACATGCCCACACCGACCAACATGCCCCATCTACACTAGTCCCACCTGCCCACACCGACCAACATGCCCCATCTACACTAGTCCCACCTGCCCACAACGACCAACATGCCGGTTTATAAATTAAAGCTCGTAGCTTTTTGATAAATTTAAAAATTAAAGCTCGTAGCTTTTTGATAAATTTATAAATTAAAGCTCGTAGCTTTTTGATAAATTTATAAATTAAAGCTCGTAGCTTTTTGATAAATTTATAAATTAAAGCTCGTAGCTTTTTGATAAATTTATTTTATTTGATAAATTCCACTGGAATTCTCTGCCAGTGGAACTCTCTGCCACAGAAGGTAGTTGAGGCCAGTTCATTGGCTATATTTAAGAGGGAGTTAGATGTGGCCCTTGTGGCTAAAGGGATCAGGGGGTATGGAGAGAAGGCAGGTACAGGATACTGAGCTGGATGATCAGCCATGATCATATTGAATGGCGGTGCGTACAGGCTCGAAGGGCCGAATGGCCTACTCCTGCACCTATTTTCTATGTTTCTGTTTCTATAAATTAAAGCTCGTAGCTTTTTGAGTTTGTTTGTACGTGGATGAATCTCTCTCTCCCTCTCCCTCCCTCCCTCCCTCTCCCTCCCTCCCTCCCTCCCTCTCTCTCCCTCCCTCCCTCCCTCTCTCTCCCTCCCTCCCTCTCTCTCCCTCCCTCCCTCTCTCTCCCTCCCTCCCTCCCTCCCTCCCTTTCTCAAACTCTCCAAAACTATATTAAAAAGAAAAATCTCCACTTTATTCCAGAGCTCAGGGCTACACAATAGAAGCAATTATCACATTGGAGTAACCAGACATGAAGGCAGCTTCGGCCCTTTGTTTTACATTCACACCTCCAACCATGTACACAATAGAAGCGATGATCACAACTTGGGCTACATTCCCTGTAGTCAGGTATCTTTGCAAACAACATCCCCTGCCTTTTGCAGTATATTCCTTTGGCCACATTTTCTTCAGTCATGGAAGATCACAAAATTACTTTATTTGCAGATGATGTCTTAATTTGTCTTACTAGACCATTGGAATCCTTAAGAAAATTATATTTCAGATTGGAAGAATACGGGAAAGTATCAGGATATAAAATTAATAAAGATAAAACTGAAATAATGCCTCTTTTTGAAGGCAATTATAACCAATGTAAAAGAGAAAGCCAGTTTAAATGGCAAAAAGAAGGCATTAAGTACTTAGGAGTTAAAGTAGATAATAAGTTAAATAATTTGTATAAATTAAATTATAAACCATTAATAAAAAAAATAGATGAGGACCTGAAGAAATGGATGAATCTTCCAATTACATTGCTAGGGAGAGTGAACTGTATTAAGATGAATATTTTTCCGAGGATACAGTATTTATTCCAAACACTGCCAATACCTTTGCTAAATAAATTTTTTCAAGAATTGAACAAAATTGTGAGGAATTTTCTTTGGAAAGGTAAAATGCCAAGAGTGTCTGGAAAAATTAACATGGAAATTTGAATTAGGTGGACTGCAATTACCAAATTTTAAAAATTATTATCTGGCAGCACAAATGAGTTGAGTTGAGTATAGGAGTTGAGTATAGGAGCAAAGATGTCCTTCTGCAGTTGTACAGGGCCCTAGTGAGACCGCACCTGGAGTACTGTGTGCAGTTTTGGTCTCCAAATTTGAGGAAGGATATTCCTGCTATTGAGGGCGTGCAACGTAGGTTCACTAGGTTAATTCCCGGAATGGCGGGACTGTCGTATGTTGAAAGACTGGAGCGACTAGGCTTGTATACACTGTATAAACGTATAAGATTATTAAGGGGTTGGACACGTTAGAGGCAGGAAACATGTTCCCAATGTTGGGGGAGTCCAAAACAAGGGGCCACACAGTTTAAGAATAAGGGGTAGGCCATTTAGAACGGAGATGAGGAAAAACTTTTCCAGTCAGAGAGTTGTGAATCTGTGGAATTCTCTGCCTCAGAAGGCAGTGGAGGCCAATTCTCCGGATGCATTCAAGAGAAAGAGTTAGATAGAGCTCTTAAGGATAGCGGAATCAGGGGGTATGGGGAGAAGGCAGGAACGGGGTACTGATTGAGAACGATCAGCCGCGATCACATTGAATGGCGGTGCGTACAGGCTCGAAGGGCCGAATGGCCTCCTCCTGCACCTATTGTGAGAGAGAGGAGGGGGAGAGAGAGAGGGAAGGGGAGCTAGCAATCAAGGACAAACATTGACACAAAGAAACAGCGAGCACATGTGGCGGCCATTTCGTTGAAAAAAACTGAGCACATGTGGCGGCCATTTTGTTGAAATAAACAGTGAGCACATGTGGCCCTTCATAAGCCCACAACTTCCCCAAGGCTCAGCGATCCCACCAATTATCAATTAGCAGCCCGCCCGACGGGCGACATTGTCCACACCCAGTCTCCACCTCTTGCTATTAAAAAATATTTTATAAATTAAAGCTCGTAGCTTTTTGAGGTATAAAATATCTTTTTAATAACAAGATTAAATAGCTCTCCCCCTTCTCTTTCCCCTCCTCTCTCTCCCCCCCTCTCTCTCCCCCTCCTCTCTCTCCCCCTCCTCTCTCTTCCCCTCCTCTCTCCCTCCCTCACTCCATCCCTCCCTCTCTCCCTCCCTCCCTCCCTCCCTCTCTCTCCCCCAAACAAAAAGCTATGAGCTTTAATTTATAAAATATCTTTTAATAGCAAGAGGTGGATAGCCATCATGCCCCATCTACACTAGTCCCACCCGCCCACACCGTCCAACATGCCCCATCTACACTAGTCCCACCCGCCCACACCGTCCAACATGCCCCATCTACACTGGTCCCACCCGCCCACACCGTCCAACATGCCCCATCTACACTAGTCCCACCTGCCCACACTGACCAACATGCCCCATCTACACTAGTCCCACCCGCCCACACAGACCAACATGCCCCATCTACACTAGTCCCACCCGCCCACACCGTCCATCATGCCCCATCTACACTAGTCCCACCCGCCCACACTGACCAACATGCCCCATCTACACTAGTCCCACCAGCCCACACCGTCCATCATGCCCCATCTACACTAGTCCCACATGCCCACACCGTCCATCATGCCCCATCTACACTAGTCCCACCTGCCCACACTGACCAATATGCCCCATCTACACTAGTCCCACCTGCCCACACCGTCCATCATGCCCCATCTACACTAGTCCCACCTGCCCACACTTACCAACATGCCCCATCTACACTAGTCCCACCTGCCCACACCGTCCAACATGCCCCATCTACACTAGTCCCACCTGCCCACACAGACCAACATGCCCCATCTACACTAGTCCCACCTGCCCACACAGACCAACATGCCCCATCTACACTAGTCCCTCCTGCCCACACCGTCCATCATGCCCCATCTACACTAGCCCCACCTGCCCACACTGACCAACATGCCCCATCTACACTAGTCCCACCCGCCCACACCGACCAACATGCCCCATCTACACTAGTCCCACCTGCCCACACCGACCAACATGCCCCATCTACACTAGTCCCACCTGCCCACACTGACCAACATGCCCCATCTACACTAGTCCCACCTGCCCACACCCACCAACATGCCCCATCTACACTAGTCCCACCTGCCCACACCGTCCATCATGCCCCATCTACACTAGTCCCACCTGCCCACACCGACCAACATGCCCCATCTACACTAGTCCCACCTGCCCACACCGACCAACATGCCCCATCTACACTAGTCCCACCTGCCCACACTGACCAACATGCCCCATCTACACTAGTCCCACCTGCCCACACCGCCCAACATGCCCCATCTACACTAGTCCCACCCGCCCACACCGACCAACATGTGCTAGGAGGATGCTAGGAGGCTGCAGAGTTACTTGGATAGATTAGGCGAGTGGGCAAATGCATGGCAGATGCAATATAATGTGGATAAATGTGAGGTTATCCACTTTGGCGGCAAGAACATGAAAGCAGAGTATTACCTGAATGGTGACCGATTGGGAGAAGGGGAGATGCAACGTGACCTGGGTGTCATGGTGCACCAGTCATTGAAAGCAAGCATGCAGGTGCAGCAGGCAGTGAAGAAAGCGAATGGTATGTTGGCATTCATAGCAAGAGGATTTGAGTATAGGAGCAGGGAGGTTCTGCTGCAGTTGTACAAGGCCTTGGTGAGACCGCACCTGGAGTATTGTGTGCAGTTTTGGTCTCCTAACCTGAGGAAAGACGTTCTTGCCTTAGAGGGAGTACAGAGAAGGTTCACCAGATTGATCCCTGGGATGGTGGGACTTTCATATGAGGAAAGACTGGATAGACTGGGCTTATACTCGCTGGAATTTAGAAGACTGAGGGGGGATCTTATAGAAACATATAAAATTCTTAAGGGGTTGGAGAGGCTAGATGCGGGAAGATTGTTCCCGATGTTGGGGGAGTCCAGAACCAGGGGTCACAGCTTAAGGATAAGGGGGAAGTCTTTTAGGACCGAGATGAGAAAACATTTCTTCACACAGAGAGTGGTGAATCTGCTGAATTCTCTGCCACAGAAGGTAGTTGAGGCCAGTTCATTGGCTATATTTAAGAGTTAGATGTGGCCCTTTTTGCTAAAGGGATCAGGGGGTATGGAGAGAAGGCAGGTACAGGCTACTGAGCTGGATGATCAGCCATGATCATATTGAATGGCGGTGCAGGCTCGAAGGGCCGAATGGCCTACTCCTGCACCTATTTTCTATGTTTCTAACATGCCCCATCTACACTAGTCCCACCTGCCCACACCGCCCAACATGCCCCATCTACACTAGTCCCACTTGCCCACACCGCCCAACATGCCCCATCTACACTAGTCCCACCTGCCCACACCGGCCAACATGCCCCATCTACACTAGTCCCACCTTCCCACACCGGCCAACATGCCCCATCTACACTAGTCCCACCTGCCCACACAGACCAACATGCCCCATCTACACTAGTCCCACCTGCCCACACCGACCAACATGCCCCATCTACACTAGTCCCACCTGCCCACACCGGCCAACATGCCCCATCTACACTAGTCCCACCTGCCCACACCGCCCAACATGCCCCATCTACACTTGTCCCACCTGCCCACACCGCCCAACATGCCCCATCTACACTAGTCCCACCTGCCCACACCGACCAACATGCCCCATCTACACTAGTCCCACCTTCCCACACCGGCCAACATGCCCCATCTACACTAGTCACACCTTCCCACACCGGCCAACATGCCCCATCTACACTAGTCCCACCTGCCCACACCGACCAACATGCCCCATCTACACTAGTCCCACCTGCCCACACCGACCAACATGCCCCATCTACATTAGTCCCACCTGCCCACACCGACCAACATGCCCCATCTACACTAGTCCCACCTGCCCACACCGGCCAACATGCCCCACCTACACTAGTCCCACCTGCCCACACCGGCCAACATGCCCCATCTACACTAGTCCCACCTGCCCACACTGACCAACATGCCCCATCTACACTAGTCCCACCTGCCCACACTGACCAACATGCCCCATCTACACTAGTCCCACCTGCCCACAGCGACCAACATGCCCCATCTACACTAGTCCCACCCGCCCACACAGACCAACATGTGCTAGGAGGATGCTAGGATGCTGCAGAGTTACTTGGATAGATTAGGCGAGTGAGCAAATGCATGGCAGATGCAATATAATGTGGATAAATGTGAGGTTATCCACTTTGGCGGCAAGAACAGGAAAGCAGAGTATTACCTGAATGGTGACCGATTGGGAGAAGGGGAGATGCAACGTGACCTGGGTGTCATGGTGCACCAGTCATTGAAAGCAAGCATGTAGGTGCAGCAGGCAGTGAAGAAAGTGGATGGTATGTTGGCATTCATATCAAGAGGATTTGAGTATAGGAGCAGGGAGGTTCTGCTGCAGTTGTACAAGGCCTTGGTGAGACCGCACCTGGAGTATTGTGTGCAGTTTTGGTCTCCTAACCTGAGGAAATACTTTCTTGCCTTAGAGGGAGTACAGAGAAGGTTCACCAGATTGATCCCTGGGATGGTGGGACTTTCATATGAGGAAAGACTGGATAGACTGGGCTTATACTCGCTGGAATTTAGAAGACTGAGGGGGGATCTTATAGAAACATAAAAAATTCTTAAGGGGTTGGAGAGGCTAGATGCGAGATGATTGTTCCCGATGTTGGGGGAGTCCAGAACCAGGGGTCACAGCTTAAGGATAAGGGGGAAGTCTTTTAGGACCGAGATGAGAAAACATTTCTTCACACAGAGAGTGGTGAATCTGTGGAATTCTCTGCCACAGAAGGTAGTTGAGGCCAGTTCATTGGCTATATTTAAGAGTTAGATGTGGCCCTTTTTGCTAAAGGGATCAGGGGGTATGGAGAGAAGGCAGGTACAGGCTACTGAGCTGGATGATCAGCCATGATCATATTGAATGGCGGTGCAGGCTCGAAGGACCGAATGGCCTACTCCTGCACCTATTTTCTATGTTTCTAACATGCCCCATCTACACTAGTCCCACCTGCCCACACCGGCCAACATGCCCCATCTACACTAGTCCCACCTGCCCACACCGGCCAACATGCCCCATCTACACTAGTCCCACCTGCCCACACCGGCCAACATGCCCCATCTACACTAGTCCCACCTGCCCACACCGGCCAACATGCCCCATCTACACTAGTCCCACCTGCCCACACCGGCCAACATGCCCCATCTACACTAGTCCCACCTGCCCACACCGCCCAACATGCCCCATCTACACTAGTCCCACCTGCCCACACCGCCCAACATGCCCCATCTACACTAGTCCCACCTGCCCACACCGGCCAACATGCCCCATCTACACTAGTCCCACCTGCCCACACCGACCAACATGCCCATCTACACTAGTCCCACCTGCCCACACCGGCCAACATGCCCCATCTACACTAGTCCCACCTGCCCACACCGACCAACATGCCCCATCTACACTAGCCCCACCTGCCCACACCAGCCATCATGCTCCATCTACACTAGTCCCACCCGCCCACACAGACCAACATGACCCATCTACACTAGTCCCACCTGCCTACACCGGCCAACATGCCCCATCTACACTAGTCCCACCTGCCCACACCGACCAACATGCCCCATCTACACTAGTCCCACCTGCCCACACCGACCAACATGCCCCATCTACACTAGTCCCACCTGCCCACACCGACCAACATGCCCCATCTACACTAGTCCCACCTGCCCACACCGACCAACATGCCCCATCTACACTAGTCCCACCTGCCCACACCGACCAACATGCCCCATCTACACTAGTCCCACCTGCCCACACCGACCAACATGCCCCATCTACACTAGTCCCACCTGCCCATACCGACCAACATGCCCCATCTACACTAGTCCCATCTGCCCACACCGTCCAACATGCCCCATCTACACTAATCCCACCGGCCCACACCGGCCAACATGCCCCATCTACACTAGTCCCACCTGCCCACACCGACCAACGTGCCCCATCTACACTAGTCCCACCCGCCCACACCGACCAACATGCCCCATCTACACTAGTCCCACCCGCCCACACAGACCAACATGACCCATCTACACTAGTCCCACCTGCCCACACCGACCAACATGGCCCATCTACACTAGTCCCACCTGCCCACAACGACCAACATGCCGGTTTATAAATTAAAGCTCGTAGCTTTTTGATAAATTTAAAAATTAAAGCTCGTAGCTTTTTGATAAATTTATCAATTAAAGCTCGTAGCTTTTTGAGTTTGTTTGTGTGTGTGTGAATCTCTCTCTCTCTCCTCTCTCTCCCCTTCCCTCTCTCTCGCCCCCTCCTCTCTCTCTACCTCTTGGTATTAAAAGATATTTTATAAATTAAAGCTCGCAGCTTTTTGATAAATTTATAAATCAAAGCTCGTAGCTTTTTGGTAAATTTAAAAATGTGTACTGCAAAAGGCAAGGCAGACAGACGAGTTGTTTGCAAAGATACCTGAGGACAGGAAATGCGGCTAGTTTTCCATCTGTGACAATGGCCGAAACTGCCCTCATGTAAAGGTTACCCCAATGTGATAATGGTTTCTATTGTGGAGCACCCTTGGGTGCCTTGAGCACTGAAACCTGTGCACAGAGTTTAGCTCACATAGTTAACTTGGAACAGGTTTATTCCAAATAAGGTAAAGGCATCTGTTTGTGGAATTTGTGTGTGTGTCACCTCAGCTCCTCAATAAATAAAAAGCTGCATGCTGCTAATTGCAGTATTGGGAGCTCAGACCGGCCAACTCTGGCATCGAACCTGTAAACGTGGAGCTGTTGACCCCGGAGAACGTTAAGGAGCTAAAGAGGGACTACGCATGTTGGAGAACTGTGAGGCCCCTCTTTGACTCCCAGACACTCTGGTGGGAGGCAACAAAGGAGAACATCAAGAAGTTCTTCGTCTCCAAAGGTGTTCAGAGAGCAAGACAGGGTAAGAGGGAACTATGTCAACTCCAGACAGATTTGCAGCAGCTACTCCTTCTGCAGAGGAGAGGGGTGGATGTGAGGGAGGAACTGAGAGAGTTGAAGGGCCGGCAAGCTCGGCTCTTTACCTCTGAATCCTCCAAGATCATCTTCCGGTCCAGGGTCCGCCATGTTGAGCAGGATGAGACGTGCTCACGTTACTTCTTCCATAAGGTTCACAGGGGGAGCTCTGTGATCAAAAGCCTTAGGGAGGAGGACGGCTCGGTAACATCCTCGCAGACAGACATGCTCAAGATCTGCAGATCCTTTTATAAGGATCTGTACGATGTAAAGACCACAGACAGCACCGCCTCCCAGAACTTCCTGTCCTCCATCACGGAAGTCTTGGACGACAGCAAGCGGGAGAGTCTGGACCAACCACTGACCCTGGAGGAGCTGACTGGCTCCATCCGTTCCTTTGACTCGAGTAAAACTCCCGGAGGCGATGGCTTACCGGCAGAGTTGTACTCGGCTCTGTGGGACTGGGTGGGCCCGGACCTGCTGGAAGTGTACAACGATATACTCCTAGCAGGCAGCATGTCAGACTCTATGAGGAAGGGCAACATCACCCTGATCTACAAGCAGAAGGGGGAGATGAATGACTTAAGGAATTGGAGACCCATCACATTGTTGAATGTAGACTACAAGATCCTGTCTAAGGCCATCGCCAACCGGGTCAAGTCTGCTCTGGGACAGGTGATCCACCCGGACCAAACCTGTGCTGTACCTGGCAGGAAAATCTCAGACAGCCTGGTGCTGCTGAGAGATACCATTGCCTACGTGCAGGACAGACGGGTGGATGCCTGCCTGGTCAGCTTGGACCAGGAGAAGGCCTTCGACAGGATATCGCACACGTACATGAGGGACGTGCTCTCCAAAATGGGCTTTGGGGAGGGAATCAGGAAGTGGATACAACTGCTCTACTCTGATATCTGTAGTGCAGTCCAAATTAATGGGTGGGAATCAGACAGCTTCCCCGTCAGGTCTGGAGTCAGGCAGGGTTGCCCTCTTTCCCCTGTCTTGTTTGTCTGTTGCATTGAACCCTTTGCCGAATCCATCAGGAAGGATGCGAGCATAAGAGGAGTGACATTGCCAGGCAGTGGGGGCACTCAGGTCAAGGCCTCCCTGTACATGGACAATGTCGCCGTCTTCTGCTCGGATCCAGGGTCGGTCCACAGACTGATCAGCGTCTGCGACCAGTTTGAGTTGGCCACGGGGGCCAGGGTAAACCGTAGGAAGAGCGAGGCCATGCTCTTTGGCAACTGGCCCGACCGATCTTCCATCCCCTTCACCATCAAGCCTGACTTCCTGAAGGTGCTGGGGATCTGGTTCGGGAAGGCTGGGGCATGTAACAAAAATTGGCTGGAGTGGATAGCCAGGGTGGGGAAGAAGCTGGAGCTGTGGAAACAGCGCTCCCTCTCCATCACGGGGAAAAACCTGGTCATCAGGTGTGAGGTGCTCTCGGGGCTGCTGTACTTGGAGCAAGTGTGGCCCGTCCCTCCCTCCTACGCCACGGGGATCACCCGGGCCGTCTTCCGCTTCATCTGGGGGTCGGCGATGGACCGGGTGCGACGAGCCACAATGCACAAGTCGGCAGACAACGGGGGTAAAGACGTGCCCAACGTCGCCCTCATTCTGATGGCCACTTTCGTGTGTGGCTGCATCAGGCGGAGCATAGAGCCAAGGCACGTGGGCACCAAATGCCACTACCTGCTGAGGTTCTACCTGTCCCCGGTGTTGCGAAGGATGGGCCTGGCGCAGATGCCACGCAATGTGCCAGTCAGCTGGACATTGCCGAACCATCTGTCGTTTGTGGACAGGTTCTTCCGGACCAACACCTTTGACCACAAGTCCATCGGGCAGTGGTCAGCACGGAACGTCCTGCAGGCACTGCAGGGGAATGACTCCATGGATCCTGTGGCGTGGTTCCCAGAACAGACAGCCCAGCTTGTCTGGCAAAATGCCTCATCGCCAGTACTCACCAACAAGCACCAAGACCTGGCTTGGCTGGCGGTGAGGGGAGCCCTCCCAGTAAGATCCTTCCTGCACCGCCGGAACCTCACTACCAGCGCACGCTGCCCTCGGGACGGCTGCTACGGGGAGGAAACGGTGGCCCACCTCTTCAAAGAGTGTGGATTTGCCAGGAGAGTCTGGAGAGGTCTGCAGGGGTCCCTGTCACGATTCATTCCGAGCAGCTCCGTCACAGAGGACTCGGTGCTCTACGGACTGTTCCCAGGGACGCATTCCGAGACTGACATCGAGTGCTGCTGGAAGGTCATCAACTCGGTGAAAGACGCCCTTTGGTCTGCCCGATCCTTGTTGACCTCCCAGCGGAGCGAGCTGTCCGTCAAGGAATGTTGCCGACTGGCCCACTGCAGACTGCAGGAGTACGTGCTGAGGGACGCTCTGAAGCTCGGTGCAGCCAACGCCAAGGCCCTGTGGGGGAGGACCACAGTCTAGGGTCCTTCCGCTGCTGGACATGGGGGGCAGGGTGTGGTGGAGAGAGACGCCCCTCCAAATAAGGGATATGTATGTAAATGTATGTAAATGTCTAAGTAAATGCCTGTATTGAATGTGTAACCTCCGGGAATGTCGGATGGGTTTGTTTAAAAAAGATGTTTTGTAAATGATATTTATTACTTGAATAAAGTATTTTTTGATTAAAAAAAAAAAAAAAAAAAAAAAAAGAACCTGTAACCTCTGCCAACTCCTGCAAGTGGGTAAGCTTCTTGTGTTTTAAATCCATTAGTGTGTTGTCTATTTTTTTGTGTTAATTGAATTTAATGTAGTTTAGTTAAACACGGTTCAAATCAATGTAATTCAGTTTAGCTTTATTTAATTTAATGTAGTTTAGTTAAACACGGTTCAAATCAATTTAATTCAGTTTATCTTTATTTAATTTAATGTAGTTTAGTTAAACATGATTCAAACCAATTAAATTCAGTTTAACTTTATTTAATTTAATGTAGTTTAGTTAAACACGGTTCAAACCAATGTAATTCAGTTTAACTTTATTTGATTTAATGTAGTTTAGTTAAACATGATAGTCCCCTTTAGGGAGAGGAGTGGGAGAGAGAGAGGGAGAGAGAGAGGGAGAGAGAGGGGGAGGGAGAGAGGGAGGGGGAGAGGGAGGGGGAGAGGGAGAGGGAGAGGGAGAGGGAGAGGGAGAGGGAGAGGGAGAGGGAGAGGGAGAGGGAGAGGGAGAGGGAGAGGGAGAGGGAGAAGAGGGAGAGGGAGAAGAGGGAGAGGGAGAGAGAGAGAGGAGGGGGAGAGAGAGAGAGGAGGGGGAGAGAGAGAGAGGAGGGGGAGAGAGAGCTTTATTTAATTTAATGTAGTATAGTTCACTAATAGTTCTCTTTAGGGAGAGAGAGAGAGGGGGAGAGAGGGGGAGAGAGTGTGAGAGAGAGAGAGAGAGAGCACAAACAAACTCAAAAAGCTGCGAGCTTTAATTTATAAATAGTTTTAAACAGTTCACTTTAGTTCTCTGCAGTGTAGTTTAATTCACTAAACCTCATGATAATCAGATTGAATGATTGATTCTCTCTCATACACTCTCTCTCTCTCTCTCTCTCTCTCTCTCTCTCTCTCTCTCTCTTCTCACCCCTCCCAAACTGTTAATATTAAAATGGGGAATCCCTGCATTTGTTAGAGAGAGAGCAAGAGAGAGAGAGAGACTTCAAATAAGGGATTTTGTGTAAATTTGGAAATGAATATCTGCATTGAATGTGTAACCTGTGGAAATGTCGGATGGAGTTGTTGAAAAGAGAATGTTTTTAAAAATATTTATTACTTAAAAAAAGTATTTTTTGATATTTTTTTTAAAACGTGCCTGTTTTATTGCTGATGTGATAAAGAATAAACAAGTGTTGTGTGTTATCAAAAATGTTTATTCATGTAGGATTTCTAACTTTAACTAATACAATCTGCATTTTGGAATATGTGGCAGTTTAATTAAATATATTGAGTCAGAGATTTGTCAGTATTGTTCAGCCCTTGTCTGCAGAACCACAGGCTTTTCGTTTGATTGACACCTGCCAGTCTGGGCTCAGGGTGATCTACAGGATGGACAATGGTCCAGGAGTTCCTTCAAATTGATACCTTGCAGAATGATTTTGCAAACTGACTCTGAGTGCATCGATCCTATTGGGGTTTTGCAGCACAGTGCATTGAGCTGTCCTTTGTATTATTGGTTCAGGGAGATGCCTGTTATGTCTGTTTGGTCCCTCAGGTTGGAGGGGGCAGATAAAAGAGATGGTGATCACAAGCTTGGTGGTAGATCCTCATGGGAAATATTTATTGATGTAGGATTCATAACTTGAACTAATACAATCTGCATTTTGGAATATGCAGCAGCTTAAATAAATATTTATTTATGTAGGATTCATAACTTTAACTAATACAATCTGCATTTTGAAATGTGGGATGGAGTTGTTGAAAAGAAAAAGTTAAAAATATATTTAATATTCTGAAAAAGTATTTTTTGATATTTTTTTTAAAATTTGCTGATGGGATAAAGAATTAAAAAGTGTTGTGTTTTATCAAAAACATTTAATCCAAAATATTTATATATGTAGGATTCATACATGCTTACTGAAATGGCGGGGTTGCTTACTGAAATGGCGGGGTTGCTTACTAAAATGGCGGAGGCAGAGGACGGAGCGGCGGGGTTTGCTTACTAAAATGGCGGGGTTTCCTTACTGAAATGGCGGGGTTGCTTACTAAAATGCCGGGGGCAGAGCGCACTGCGGCAGGGTTTGCTTACTAATATGGCGGAGGCAGAGGGGAGAGGCGGGTTTGATTACTGAAATGGCGGGGGAGAACGCACAGCTGCGTTATTTGCTTACTAAAATGGCGGGGTAGCTTACTGAAATGGCTGGGGCAGGCGCACAGCGGCGGGGTTCGCTTACTAAAATGGCGTGTTTTCCTTACTGAAATGGCGGGGTTGCTTACTGAAATGGCGGGAGGGTTGCTTACTGAAATGGCTGGGGCAGAGCGAAATGCGGCGGGGTTTGCTTACTAAAATGGCGGGGGTTGCTTACTGAAATGGCGGGGTTTGTTTACTAAAATGGCGGGGGTTCTTACTACATAAGAACTTGGTGCTGGATCCTCATGATAAATATTTATTGATGTAGGATTCATAACTTGATACAATCTGCATTTTGAAATGTCAGATGGAGTTGTTGAAAAGAAAATTTTTAAAATATTTAATATTCTGAAAAAGTATTTTTTGATATATTTTTTTTAAATTACCTGTTTTATTGCTGATGGGATCAAGAATTAAAAAGTGTTGTGTTTTATCAAAAATATTTTATCAAAAATTTGGAAATGAATATCTGCATTGAATGTGTAACGTGTGGAAATGTAGGATGGAGTTGTTGAAAAGAGAATGTTTTAAAAATATTTATTGCATGAAAAAAGTATTTTTTGATATTTTTTTAAAACTTGCCTGTTTATTGCTGATGGGATAAAGAATAAACAAGTCTTGTGCTTTATCAATTTTTTTTAATCAAAAATATTTATTTATGTAGGATTCATAACTTGAACTAATACAATCTGCATTTTGTTGAAAAGAAAATGTTATTAAAATATTTATTACTTGAAAAAAGTATTTTTTGATATTAAAAAAAAAAACTTGCATGTTTTATTGCTGATGGGATAAGGAATAAAGAAGTCTTGTGCTTTATCAAAAATATTTATTTATGTAGGATTCAAAAACTTTATCTAATACAATCTGCAGACCGTTTGATTGACACCTGCCAGTCTGGGCTCAGGATGATCTGCAGGATGGACAATGGTCCAGGAGTTCCCCATCAATTCCTTCAAATTGATACCTTGCAGAATGATTTTGCAAACTGACCCTGAGTGCATCATTCCTATTGGGTTTTTGCAGGGCACATGGTATCAATGTTTGTCCTTGTTTGCTAGCTGCCTTCCAGAGCTTTCCATGCAACACAGAGCACTGAGCTGTCGGTGGTATTATTGGGTCAGGGAGATACCTGTTATGTATGTTTGTATGTATGTATGTATGTGTGGGGTTAATCAATATCTGTTATTGGGTAAGTGTGAGACAACCCTGTGTGTTTCGTCCCTCAGGTTGGAGGGGGCCGATAAAAGAGACGGTGATCACAAGCTTGGGGCACGGTCCTCATGGGGACTGCTGGAGTGTCGGTGTCCACTAGACTGGGGGTTAAGCTGAGAAAGGAGCAGCTATCACAGCTATAGGAAGAGGTAAGAGAGAGAGAGAGATTGGCCAAATCTCTCTCACTCACTCACACACTCACACACACACACTCAAAAATGCCTTTTTAT
The DNA here is from genome assembly GCF_053455715.1 of Rhinoraja longicauda. Taxonomy (NCBI): domain Eukaryota; kingdom Metazoa; phylum Chordata; class Chondrichthyes; order Rajiformes; family Arhynchobatidae; genus Rhinoraja; species Rhinoraja longicauda. The sequence continues at coordinate 23,394 of NW_027602990.1, forward strand.
GTAGGCTTCCTAACTACAATCTGCATTTTGGAATATGCAGCAGCTTAAATAAATATAGGGAGTCAGAGATTTGTCAGTATTGCTCAGCCCTTGTCTGCAGAACTACACGGGCTTCCCCTTTGATTGACAGCCGCCAGTCTGGGCTCAGGGTGATCTGCAGGATGGACAATGGTCCAGGAGTTCCCACCCCCCCAACATGTTAATATTAAAATGGAGAATCCATGCATTTGTCACAGAGAGAGGGAGAGGGAGAAAGAGAGAGAGAGAGAGAGAGAGAGAGAGAGGGAGAGGGAGAGGGAGAGAGGGAGAGAGAGAGAGAGAGAGAGGGAGAGGGAGAGGGAGAGAGAGGGAGAGAG
>NW_027602991.1:0-23745 GCF_053455715.1 Rhinoraja longicauda
AGTGGGGGGCTCGGGGTCAGGGTTGTGGGGAGGTGCCTGGAGGTCAGGATTGTAGGGGGCTGTGGGAGAGGTGTGTGGGGGGTGGATATCAGGTATCTGGGGGGCTTGGGGCCAGGGGTTCAGATGTGTAGGGGTGCTGGGGCTCAGTGGGTCAGGTGTGTGGGGGGGGGCGAGGAGTCAGGTGTGTGGCGGGGCTGGAGGTCATGTATCTGGGTGGCTGGATGTCAGGTGTGTGTGTGGGGGCTGGAGATCAAGGGGTCAGGTGTGTGGGGGTGGGATTCAGGTCCGTTTGTGGGCTGGGGGTCAGGTGTGTGGGGGGCTGGGGACAAGTGTGTGGGGGGCTGGTGGTCAGGTGTGTGCGGGGGCTGGGGGTCAAGGGGCCAGATGGGTGGGGTCGTCAGGGGATCACGTGTGGTGGGGAGGGGGGGTGCGGGTCCGGTGTGTGTGGGGCCGTGGTCAGGTGTGTGGCAGGCTGGGGATCAGGTGTGTGGGAGTTCGGGCGTCAGCTGTGTCGGGGTCGGGTGGTCAGGTGTGCGCTGGGGCTGGGGTTCAAGTGCGTGGGAGAGCTGGGGTCAGGTGTGTGGGGAGGCTTGGGGTCAAGTGTGTGGGGAGCAGGGGACAGGTGTGTGGTGGGCTGGAGGTTCGATATGTGACAGGCTGCGGATCAGGGCGTCAGGTTTGTGGGGGTATGAGGTCATTTGTTTGGGAGGCTGGCTGGAGGGCTGGTAGTCAGGTGTGTGCGGGGTCTGTGGGTCAGGGGGTCAGGTGTGCGGGTGGGGCTGTGGATCAGCTGTGTGGCGTACTGGGGGGTCAAGTGTCTATGGGGGCTTGGGGACACGTATGTGGGGAGCTGGGGGTCAGGTGTGCGGGGGTTCAGTAGGTCAGTTGTGTGTGGGGGGTACTGGATGTCACGTATGTGATGATGCTGCGGGTCAGGGGGCAGGTGTGTCGTGGGACTGGGTGTTAGGTGTGTAATGGGGCTGGGTGTCAGGTGTGTTGTGGGGGTGGGGGTTAGGTGTGTTGTGGGGGTGGGGGTCAGGTGTGTTGTGGGGTCGGGGGTCAGGTGTGTTGTGGGGGTGGGGGTCAGATGTGTTGTGGGGCTGGGTGTCAGGTGTGTTGCGGGGGTGGGGGGAAGGTGCGTTGTGCGGGTGGGGGTCAGGTGTGTAGTGGGGCTGGGTGTCAGGTCTGTTGTGGGGGTGGGGGTCAGATGTGTTGTGGGGGTGGGGGTCAGGTGTGTTATGGGGTGGGGGTAATTTTTGTGGGAGTCTGGTGATCAGGGGGTCATGTTTGTGGGGGTCTGGTGATCAGGGGCTCAATTGTGTGGGGGGTGGGGATCAGGGGGGCAGGTGTGGGGGCTGTGACCATGTGTGTGGAGGGCTGGGATCATGTGTGTGGCGAGTAAGGGGGTCAGGCGTGTGGGGGGCTGGACGTCAGCTGTGTGCGGGCTGGGGTTCAGGTCTGTGGGAGGGATGGTGGTGAGGTGTGTGCGGCGCTGGGGTTCAGGTGTGTCTGAGGGGTGGGGATCAGGTGTGTGACGGGGCTGGGGACAGGTGTCTGGGAGGCTAGGTGACCAGGTGTTCATGTGTGTGGTGGGACTGGGGGCAGGGGCTCAGGTGTGGGGGCTGGGGATATGGTGCGCGGGGGGGTGGGGGTCAGGTGTGTGGGGGACCTGTGGGTCGGCTGCGTGGGGGGTTGGGTGTCAATATTGTGTGGGGGCTGGGGGTCCGGTATATGTGTGGGTGGAGTGTGGATCACAGATGGGTGGGATGCTTAGCGTCAGGTGTGTGGGGGGGCTGGGGTCAGTTTTGGGGGGGGGGTGCGGGTCAGAGGGTCAGGTGTGCGGGGGTGCTGGGGGCCAGAGGGTCAGTTGTGTGTGGGGGGGAGGTCAGGTGTGTGGTGATGCTTTGGGTTAGGGGTCGGATGTGTGGTGGTGCTGGGTGTCAGGTGTGCTGTGGGGCTGGGGGTCTGGTGTGTGGCGGTCTGGGGATCAGGTGGTCAGGTGTGTGGGGGGACTAGGGATCATGTGTGGAATGGTTGCTGTCTTCTGTGTGGGGAGTCAGGGATCAGGCGTGTGGGAGGCTGGGCGTCAACTACGTGCGGGGCTGGGGTTCATGTGTGTCGGAGGGGTGGAAATTAGGTGTGCCTCAGGGCTGGTGACAGGTGTCTGGGAGGCTGGGTCACAAGGTGGTCAGGTGTGTGTGGAGGCTGGTGTTCAGGTTGGTGGGAGCTGAGAATCATGTATGTGTGGGGGGCTGGGGGGATGGGGGTCAGGTTTCTTGGGGGGCTGGGAGTCAGGTGTATGGAAGGCTGAGGTTGAGATATCTGGGGGGCTGGGTTTCACGTGTGTGGGGGCTGGGGTCTTGCGTATGGTGGGGGGGAGGCTGGGGGTCAGGTTATGAAGGGGGCTGGGTGTCAGGTGTGTGGGGGCTGGGGGTCAGGTTTGTGGGGGGGGGTGTCAGGTGTGTGCTGGGCTTGGGATCAGGTGTGTGTGGGGGTCTGGGGATCATGTGGTCATGTTTGTGGGGGGCTGGGATCATGTGTATGTGGAGTCAGGGGGTCAGGCGTGTGGGGGGCGTCAAATGTGTGCGGAACTTTGGTTCAGCTCTGTGGGGGACTGAGGGGGTCAGGTGTGGGTGGGTCAGGGGGTCAGTTGAGTGGGGGGCTGATGGTCAAGTGTGTGATGGGACTGGGGGTCAGGTATGTGGGGGACTGGAGGTGAGGTCTGTGTGGGGTTTCTCAGGTGTGTGTGGCTGTCATGTACGGGGGGCAGGTGTCAGCTGTGTGCGGGGCTGGCGTCATGCTGAGTGGGACAGGTGTGTGGGTGCTTGGGGTTCAGGTTTATGCCGGGCTGGTGTTCAGGTGTGTGGGGGCTGAGGGGGACAGGTGTGTGGGGGAGCTGGGAATCAGATGCGTGGAGGGCTGGGGGCAGGCTGTGTGGGGGACTTGGGGTTCATGTGTGTGCGGGGCTGGTGTTCAGGAGTGTGGGGGCCGGGGTGATGCTGAGTGGGTCAGGAGTGTGGGGGGCTTGTGGTTCAGGTCTGTGCGGGGCTGATGTTCAGGTGTGTGTGGGCTGAGGGGGTCAGGTGCGTGGGGGGGCTGGGGGTCAGGCGTGTGGAAGGTTGGGGGCAGGTGTGTGGGGGGCTTGGGGTTCAGGTGTGTGCGGGGCTGGTGTTCACGTGCGTGGGGGGCTGAGGTGCAATTGTGTGCAGCGCTGGGGGCAGGTGTGAGGGGCGCTGCGGTTATGGTGTGGGAGGGGGTTGGGAATTAGTTGCTCCGGTGTGTGGGGTCTGGTTGTCAGGTGTGTGTGTGGGGGGGTCTGTGGTTCAGGAATGGGGGGTGGGCTGGGGGCACGTATGTGAGGGCTGGGAGTCATGTGTTTGTGGCTACTGGGGATCAGAGATCAGGTTTTTGGGGACTGGGTGTCAGATATGTGGGGGGGCTGGGGGTCAGGTATGTGGGTGGGTGACTGAGAGGTTCAGGTGTGTGAATGGCCGGGGTTCAGGTGTGTGCGGTGATTGGGTTCAGGGGTGTGGGGGTCTGGGGGACAGTTGTCCGGTGGGCTGGGTGACAAATTGGTCATGTGTCTGGGGGGCTGGGTGTCAGGTGTGTGGTGGGCTGAGCTGGTCAGGTGTGTGGGGCTGGGAGTCAGGTGTGTGGGGGTGGCTGTAGTTCAGGAGTGTGGGGGGGGGGCTGGGTCGCAAGTGTGTGGGGGGCTGGGTGTCATGTGCGTATGGCTACGGGGGATCAGGGTTCATGTGTGTGGGGAGTGGGGTTCAGTTTTTGGGGGGCTGGGGTCACATGTGTGTATGGGGGTTGAGGTCAGTTGTATGGGGGCTGGGTGTCAGGTGTGTGGGGCTGGGTGTCAGGTTTGTGTGGGGGTGGAAGTCAGGTGTTTGCGGGGCTGGGTTCAGGTGTGTGTGGGGGCAGTGGGTCAGGTTTGTGGTGGGCTGGGGGTCAGTTGTGGGGGGTTGAGGTCAGGTTTATGGGGGGGCTGGGTGTCAGTTCTTTGGGGGGCTGGGGATCAGGTGTGGGGGGCTGGGTGTCAGATGTCTGGGGGGTGGAAGTCAGGTGTGTGGGGGCTGGGGTTCAGTTGTGTGCGGGATGGAGTTCAGGAGTGTCGGAGCGGTGGGGTCAGGGGTGGGGGGGGCTGCGGCGGTCAGATGTCTGGAGGGCTGAGGTCAGGTGTGTTGGGGGCAGGGTGTCAACTGTTTGGGGCCGAGGGGTCAGGTATGTGGTAATCGGGTGTGTGGTAGGCTGCGGCTCAGCTATGTTGGGGGCTGCTGATGGGGTCAGCTGCGTGGGCGGCTCGGGTTCAGGTGTGTGCGGGGCTGGGGTTCAGGTGTGTGCGGGGCTGGTGTTCAAGTGTGTGGGGGGCTGGGGGACAGGTGTCCAAGTGGCTGAGTGAAAAGTTGTTCAGGAGTGTGGGGGCTGTGGAGGTCAGGTGTGTGGGGGCTGAATTTGTCAGGTGTGTGGGGGGGGTTGAGCGTCAGTTACTCTGTGGCTGGGGTTCTGGTGTGTGTGGAGGGCTGGGGATCAGATGTGTGGGGGGCTGAGGTCAGCTAATGGGGGGGGGGTTCTGAGGGGTCAGGTGTGTGCGGGCTGGAGTTTAGGTGTGTTGGGGGGGCTGAGGGACAGCTGTCCGGGGTGCTGGGTGACAAGGTGTTCAGGTATGTGTGGGGGCTGGGGGTATGTGTGTGGCGGGCTGGGTGTCAGATGTGTGGGGAGGGGTGGTTGTCTGGTGTACGGGGGGGGGCTTTTGGTTCGAAAGGTGTGAGGGCCGGCTGGGGGGCACGAATGTGGGGGGCTGGGTGTCATGCGTGTGTGGCTACTGGGTATCAGGGACAACGTGTGTGGGGACTGGGGTTAGGTATGTGGTGGGATGGGGGTCAGGGGGTCAGATGTGTGGGGGTCAGGGGTCAGTTGAGTGGTGGGCTGTGGGTCAAGTGTATGGGGGGACTGGGGGTCAGGTATGAAGGGGACCGGAGGTGAGGTGTGTGGGGGGGTTTGGGGTGAGGTGTGTGTGGGGGGGGACTGGCTGTCAGTTGCGTGAAGGGCCAGGAGTCAGCTGTGTGTGGGATGTGGGTGAGGTGTCTGGGGGGATGCTGAGGGGGTCAGATGTGTGTGGGGGGGATGGGGATCAAGTGTGTGCGGGGCTGGAGATCAGCTGTGTGGGGGGGCTGGTGTTCAGGTGTGTGGGGGCTGGAACACAGGTGTCCGGGGGTTTGGGCGACAAGGTGTTCAGCTGTGTATGGGGCTGGTGTTCAGGTGTGTGGGGGACTGGAGGACAGGTGTCCGGGGTTTTGGGAGACCAGGTGTTCAGGTGTGTGGGGGGGCTGATGGGGTCAGGTGTGTGTTGGGGCGGCTGGGAGTCAGGTGTGTGGATGACTGTGGGGCAGGTGTGTGGGGCGCATGGTGTCAGGTGTGTGAGGGGGTTGGTCATCAGTAAATCAGGTGTCTGGGGTCTGGTTGTCAGGTGTGTGTGTGTGTGGGGGGGGTGGCTGTTGTTCAGGAGTGGGGGGGGGCTGCGGTGCACGTATGTGGGGGGCTAGGTGTCATGTGTGTGTGTGTCTACTGAAGATCGGAAATCAGGTGTGTGGGGACTAGGGTTCAGGTGTGTGGGGGCTGGGCGTCACGTGTGTGGGGGGGCTGGGGTCAGGTGTATGGGGGCTGGGTGACAGGTGTGTGGGGGGGGCTCCGCTATGTGGGTGGGGGCATAAAGGTTCAGGTGTGTGGGTGGCTGGGGTTTAGGTATGTTGGGGGGGGTGACAGGTGTCAGTTGGGTTGGGTGAAGGTGGGTGTCAGGTGTGTGGTGGGATCAGGGGGTCAGGTGTGTGGGGGTGGCTGTGATTCAGTAGTGTGGGGGCGGGGCTGGGGTGCACGTGTGTGGGGGGGGCTAGGTGTCATGTGTGTGTGGCTACTGGTGATCAGAGGTCAGGTGTGTGGGGAATGGGGTTCAGTTGCGTGGGGGCTGGGTGTCAGCTGTGTGCGGGGTTGTGGTTCAGCTATATGGGAGGGGGCTGAGGGGGTCAGATGTATGGGAGGACTGGGGTACAGGTGTATCGGAGGGGTGGGGGTTAGGTTTGTGGAGGGCTGAGTCGGTCAGGTGTGTGGTGCGGCTGGTAGTCTGGTGTGTGGGGGGCTGGGAGTCAGATGCGTGGGGGGTGCTGAGGGGGTCAGGTGTGTGCTGGGGCTAGGAGTCAGTTGTGTGTGGGGTGCTGAGGGGGTCAGGTGTGCGGGGCTGGGATTCAGGTGTGTGGGGTGGGGCTGAACGGTTCAGGTGTGTGGGGGCTGGGGATCAGGTTTGTGGGGGGCTAGGGGCCAGCTATGTGGGGAGCGCTGAGGGGTCAGGCATGTGGGGGGCTGGGGGCAGCTATGTGGGGGCTGAGCGGGTCAGGTGTGTGGGAGACTGGAGGTGAGGTGTGTGTCAGGTGTTGATGTGTGAGATGTTGGGGTCATGTGTGTGTTGGGCGGCAGGCTTTCATAATAATAATATTAATAATAAGCATTTATTTTATATAGCGCCTTACCAGAAGCTCAAAGCGCTTTACAAAAACAATCATAACATAGAAACAAACAGACAAACTATCCTAACGGAGAAGCGGCGAATAAATAGCGCCAGCGTCCTCTCACGTCAGGGTCCGGCAGTATACAACACAAAGCACAGGACACACATACAATTTATAAGGATAGCGGAGTGAGGGGGTATGGGGAGAAGGCAGGAACGAGGTACTGATTGAGAGTGATCAGCCATGATCGCATTGAATGGCGGTGCTGGCTCGAAGGGCTGAATGGCCTACTCCTGCTCTTATTGTCTATTGTCTATTGTCATACCCTCACTGTGATGGAAGGCAAAGAAAAGTCTTATCTCCTCCTCATTCTTCTCCCGTGGTGCCACGAGGTGATCGAGGCTCCCAACTTTTTGAAGCCCCCACTGGGCGATGGAAAGTCTCAGGGCCGAGCAGAGCAGGCCGATGAAGGTCCTGAGCCCCCAACGGGCGATGGAAAGTGCCGCGGCCAGGCCACGCAGGGCGATGAAGGGCGGTCAAAGCTGCTACGGCTGGAGCTCCCAAAAGCCGGTCGCCAGCCAGGGACCTGCGAGCTCCCGATGTTGCGGTCCGCAGGGCCCACGACCGAAGCCTCCGAGATGGTAAGTCCAGGCCCTGCGACCGGAGTCTTCAAGGTCGATCCCAGTTGGAGGCCGCCGACTCCACGATGTTAGGCCGTAGCGCGAACGGACACACGACACGGTAAAGGTCGCATCTCCGTTGAGGAGGAGATTAGAAAAAAGGTTTCCCCCACCCCCCCCCCCCCCCCACCACCCCCACATACACAAAGTTACAAATAGAACAAAACGTAAATTAAATGATGACAATAGACAAAAAAACAAAAAAAGACAGAGAGACTGCCGGTGAGCCGCAGCTGCAGAACACAGCCACGCCCTATTGTACATGTGCGTGCGGGGGGGGGGTCAGGAGTCAGCTGTGTGGGGCTGGGGATCATATGTGTAGGGGTCTGGTGGTCAGGTGTGTGGAAGTCTGGGGGTCAGGTGTGTGTTGCGAGCTGGGTGTCATGTGTGTGGGAGGGGTGGGGGTCAGGGGTGTGGAAAGCTGAGGGGGTTAGGTTTGTATGTGGTCATGTGTATGGGGAGGCTGGGGATCTTTTGTGTGTGGGGAGCTGGGGGTCAGCTATGTGGGTGGGGGGGCTGAGGGGGCCACTTGTGTGGAGGGTGGGGTTTGGGTGTGTGGGGGGGGGGTCAGGTGAGAGAGGGTTGGGCGTTAGTTGCTCTGGTGTGTGCGGGCTGGGGTTCGGGTGTGTGTGAGGGTTTGTGGGTCAGGTGAGATGGGGGGCTGGGGGTCAGGTGTGTGGGGGGAATGGGGGTCAAGTGTGTGGGGGACTGGAGGTGAGGTGTGTGTGGGGGTTGGAGTCATTTAGAACTGAGATGAGGAAAAACTTTTCAGTCAAAGAGTTGTGAATCTGTGGAATTCTCTGCCTCAGAAGGCAGTGGAGGCCAATTCTCAGAATGCATTCAAGAGGGAGCCGGATAGAGCTCTTAAGGATAGCGGAGTCAGGGGTGTGGGGTGAAGGCAGGAATGGGGTACTGATTGAGAATGATCAGCCATGATCACATTGAATGGCGGTGCTGGCTCGAAGGGCCGAATGGCCTCCTCCTGCACCTATTGTCTGTTGCCTATTGTTCAGATGTGTGGGGCGGGTGGGGTTGAGGTGTGTTTGGGGCTGGAGTTCAGCTGGGTGGGGGGGGGGTAGGGGGCTGGGTTTCAGGTGTGCGGGGGGCTGAGGGAGGTCAGGTGTGTGTGGGGGGGCAGGGATTCAGGTGTTTGGGGCGCTGGGGTCAGGTGTGTGAGGGGGTTGGGCGTCAGTTGCTCATGTGTGTGCGGGCTGGGTTTCGGGTGTGTGTGGGGGTCAGTGGGTCAGGTGAGAGGGGGGCTGGGGGTCAGGTGCGCGGGGGGAATGGGGGTGAGGTGCATGTGGGGTTTGGTGTCAGGTGTGTATGGGGGGCTGACTGTTAGGTGCGTGGGGGCAGGAGTCAGGTGTGTGGTGGTGCTAGGGGTCAGTTATGTGCGGGGCTGTGGTTCAGAGGGTCAGGTGTGATGGGCGGCTGTGGGTCAGGTTGGTAAGGGGCTGGGGGTCATGTGTGTAGTGGTCTGGGTGTCAGGTGAGTGGGGGGCTGGGGTCTGTTTTGTGAGAGGCTGGGGGTCAGGTGTGCTGTCCCCGAGCCCCCCACACAGATGTTTTGGGCGGCTGGGGTCGGGTATGTGAGGGTATGGGGGTCAGGAGTGTGGGGGTTTGGGGGTCAGGTGTGCGAGGGCGCTGGGGTCAGATTTGTGAGCGGCTGGGGGTCATGTGTGTCGGGGTCTGTGGGTCAGTTGTGTGGGGGGCTGAGGGGCAGTTTTGTGAGGGGCTGGGTGTCAGGTGTGTGGAAGTCTGTGTGTCAGGTGTGTGTTGCGAGCTGGGTGTCATGTGTGTGGGAGGCTGGGGGTCCGGTTTGTGGGGGGCTGGGGTTCAGGTGTGTGGGAGGGGCTCACGGTCAGGTGTGTGGGATGTCAGGGGGGTCAGCTTTGTGCGGGGCTGTGGTTCAGTTGTTTGGGAGGGCAATGGGTTAGGTGTGGGCGAGGCTGGGGTTCAGGTGTATCGGAGGGGTGGGGGTAACTGGTGTGGAAAGCTGAGGGGGTCAGGTGCATGGAGGGCTGAGGTCAGGTGTTTTGGGGGCAGGGGGTCAGGTGTGTGGGGGGCTGAGGGAGTCAGGTGTGTAGGGGGGCTGGGAGTCAGGTGTGTGGGGGGCCGAAGTGGTCAAATGTGTGGGGAGGCTGGGGATCGGTTGTGTGAGTGGCTGGGGGTCAGCTATGTGGTTGGGGGGGTGAGGGGGTCACGTGTGTGGAGGGCTGGAGTTCAGGTGTGTGTGTGGGGCTGCGGTTCAGAAGTGTGGGGGTCTGGGATTCAGGTGTGTGCAGGGCAGGTGTTCAGCTGGGAGGGGACTGGGGTTCGGGTGTGTGGGGCGGCTGGGGTCAGGTGTCCGGGAGGCTAGGTGACAAGCTGCTCAGATGTGGGGGCCTGGGGTTCAGGTGTGTGGGGGCCGCTTTGGTCAGGTGTCTGGGGGCTGGGGATCAGGTGTGCTGCGGGGGCTGTGGTTCAGGAGTGTGTGTGGGGGGGGGTGTGTGGATCAGGTGTCAGATGTGTGGGGATCAGGTGTGTGGGGGGGCAGGGGGTCACGTGTGTGTGTGGGGGGGTCTGGGGTTAGGTGCATGGGGGAGGAGGTCAGGTGTGTTCCGCGCTGGGTTCTGGTGTGTGTGGGGCTGAGGGTCAAGTATGTCGAGGGGCTGGGTCTCAGGTACGTGGGGGACTGGAGGTGAGGTGTATGGGGGTCTCGGAAGCAGGGGGTCAGTTGTGTGGGGGGACTGGGTGTCATGTGTGTGGGGGGCTGGGGTCATGTGTGTGGGGATTCAGGTCAGGCGTGTGGGCGTCTGGGGTTCTGGGACTGGGGTTCAGGTGTGTGGGAGGACTGTGGGTCAGGTGTGAGTGGGGCTCTGGGGTCAGGTGTGCGCGGGGCTGTACATCAGGTGAGTCGGAGGGGTGGAGGGTCAGGTGTGTGGGGGGATGAGGGGTTCAGGTGTGTGGGGGGCTGGGAGTCAGGTGCGTTGGGGGGTGATGGTGTCAGGTGTGCGCGAGCTGGAGATCAGGTGTGTGCGGGGCTGGGGTTCAAGAGCGTGGGGGGCTGGGGTCAGCAAAGCGGGTGGGGGCTGATTGGATCAGGTGTGTGCGGCGCTGATCAGGATTGTGCGGGGATGGGTTCAGGTGTGTGTGGGGGCTTGGGGTCGGGTATGTGGGGCTCTGGAGGTGAGATGTGTGGGGGTCTGGGAATCAGGGGGTCAGGTGTGTGGGGGGACAAGTGGTCATGTGTGTGAGGGGCTGGGATCATGTGTGTGGGGATTCTGGGCATCAGGCGTGTGGGGGACTGGTCGTCTGCTCTGTGCGGGGCTGGGGTTCAGGTATGTGGGGGACTGGAGGTGAGGTGTGTGGGGGGGTTGTGGCCAGATGTGTGTTGGGGGCTGGTTTTCTGGTGCGTGTGGGGGGGGTCAGGAGTCAGCTGTGTGTGCGAATGTGTGGTACAGGTGTGTGAGGCGCTGTGGGTCAGTGGGTCAGATGTTTTGCCGGTGTGGGGTCAGGTATGAGATGGGGATTTGGGTCAAATGTTGTGGGTGTTCGTGGGTCAGATGTGTTGGGCGGTTGTGGGTCATGTTTGTGGGGGAATGGGCGTCTGGTGTGCAGGGGTCTGGGGGTCAGGTGTATGGGGGGCTGCGCTCAGGTATGTGCGAAGGCTGTGGGTCAGTTGGTCAGATGTGTGGGCGGCAGGTGTCAGGTGTGTGTGAGGGGGGGCTGGCTGTAAGGTGCGTGGGGGACCAGGAGTCAGGTGTGTGGGGGGGCTGAGGGTCAGTTATGTGCGGGGGCTGTGGGTCAGTGTGTCAGGTGTGTTGGTGTGATATAGATATAGATATAGATATAGAAAATAGGTGCAGGAGTAGGCCATTCGGCCCTTCGAGCCTGCACCGCCATTCAATATGATCATGGCTGATCATTCAGCTCAGTAGCCTGTACCTGCCTTCTCTCCATACCCCCTGATCCCTTTAGCAAAAAGGGCCACATCTAACTCCCTCTTAAATATAGCCAATGAACTGGCCTCAACTACCTTCTGTGGCAGAGAATTCCACAGACTCACCACTCTCTGTGTGAAGAAATGTTTTCTCATCTCGGTCCTAAAAGACTTCCCCCTTATCCTTAAGCTGTGACCCCTGGTTCTGGACTCCCCCAACATCGGGAACAATCTTCCCGCATCTAGCCTCTCCAACCCCTTAAGAATTTTATATGTTTCTATAAGATCCCCCCTCAGTCTTCTAAATTCCAGCGAGTACAAGCCCAGTCTATCCAGTCTTTCCTCATATGCAAGTCCCGCCATCCCAGGGATTAATCTGGTGAACCTTCTCTGTACTCCCTCTAAGGCAAGAACGTCTTTCCTCAGGTTAGGACACCATAACTGCACACAATACTCCAGGTGCGGTCTCACCAAGGCTCTGTACAACTGCAGCAGAACCTGTATGGGGGGCAGGTGTATAATGGGGCTTTGGGTCAAATGTTTGGGGTGTGTCTGTGGGTCAGATGTATTGGGCGGCTGTGGGTCAGGTATGTGAGGGCCTGGGGGTCAGGAGTGTGGGGGTTTGGGGGTCAGTTGTGTGTGGGGCTGGGGGTCAGGTGTGTGTTGGGAGCTGGGGGATATGTATGTGGGAGGCTGGTGGTCCGGTTTGTGAGGGGCTGGGGTTCAGGTGTGTGGGAGGGGTCAGGTACAGGGGGAGGGAGTCAGGGGGTCAGTTTTGTGGTTCAGGTGTTTTGAAGGTCTGTGGGTCAGGTGTGTGCGGGGCTGGGGTCAGGTGTATCGGAGGGGTGGGGGACAGGTGTGTGCGGGGCTGGTGTTCAGGTGTATCGGAGGGGTGTGGAAAGCTGAGGGGGTCAGGTGTGTGGAGGGCTGAGGTCAGGTGTGTTAGGGGCAGTGGATCAGGTGTGTGGAGGGCTGAGGGGGTGAGGTGTTTAGGGGTTGTGGGATTCAGGTGTGTGGGGGCTGAAGTGGTCAGGTGTGTGGAGGCTGGGGTTCGTGTGTGTGGGTGGCTGTTGGTCCGCTATGTGGGTGGGGTTTGAGGGGGTCACGTGTGTGGAGGGCGAGGATTCAGATGTTTGGGGGGCTGCGTGGGTCCGGTGTGTGTGTGGGGGGGCTGCGGCTCAGGTGTGTGGGGCGCTGTAGGTCAGCTGTGTGACGGGGTTGTGCGTCAGTTGCTTTGGTGTGTGCGGGGCTTGGGTTCGGATGTGTGTGGGGGTCAGTTGGTGAGTGGGGTCTGGCGGTTAAGTGTGGTGGGAGAATGGGGGTCAGGTGTGTGGGGAATTGGAGGTGTGGTGTGTGTGGGGGTTGGTGACAGGTGTATCTGGGGGGGCTGGCTGTCAGGTGCGAGGGGGGGGAGGAGTCAGGTGTGTGGGGGGGGCTGGGGGTCAGTTATTTACGGGGGCTGTGGGTCAGTAGGTCAGGTGTGTGGGGGATGTTGGGGGCAGGTGTGTAATGGGGCTTTGGGTAAAATGTTGGGGCGGGCTTAATGGGTCAGATGTTTTGGGCGGCTGTGGGTCGAGTATGTGAGGGGCTGAGGGTCAGGAGTGTGGGGGTTTGGGGGTCAAGTGTGCGGGGCGGCTGGGCATCAGTTTTGAGAGGGGCTGGGAGTCAGGTGTGTGGAAGACTGGGGGTCAGGTATGTGTTGGGAGCTGGGTGTGATGTGTGCGCAGAGCTGGGGTTCCGGTGTGTCGGAGGGGTCAGGTGAGTGGAGGGATGAGGTCAAGTGTGTTGGAGGCAGGATGTCATGTGTGGGGAGGCTGGGGGTCCGGTTTGAGGGGGGCTGGCGTTCGGGTGTGTGGGAGGAGCTCAGTGTCAGGTGTGTGGGGAGTCAGGGGTTCAGCTTTGTGCGGGGCTGGGGTTCAGGTGTTTGGGAGGGTTGTGGGGCAGGTGTGTGCGGGGCTGGGTTCAGGTGTATCGGAGGGGTGGAGGTCAATGGTGTGGGGGCTGAAGTGGTCAGGTCTGTGGGAAGGCAGGGGATCGGGGGGACTGGTGTCAGCAATGCGGGTGGGGGCTGATGGGGTCAGGTGTGTGCGGCGCTGATCAGGTGTGTGCGGGGACGGGTTCAGGTGTGTGGGGGGGGGGCTGGTAATCAGTTATGTGGGGCTCTGGAGGTGAGGTGTGTGTGTGTCTGGGAATCAGGGGGTCAGGTGTGTCGGGGGACTGGGGGTCATGTGTGTCGGGGGCTGGCGTCATGTGTGTGGGGATTCAGGGGGTCACGCTTGTGGGGCGCTGGGGTTCACGTGTTTGGGAGGGCTGTGGGTCAGGTGTGTGCGGGGCTGGGGTTTAGGTGTATCGGATAGGTGGGGGTCTGGGGTGTGGAAAGCTGCGAGGGGTAGGTGGGCGGAGGTCAGGTGCTTTGGGGGCATTGGGTCAGGTGTGTGGGCGGCCGAGGGGGTCAGGTGTGTAGGGGGGTTGGGAGTCAGGTTTGTGGGGGGCTGAAGTGGTCAGGTGTGTGGGAAGGCTGGGGACCGTGTTTGTGGGGGGCTGGGTGGTCAGCTATGTGGGTGGGCGGCTGAGGGGTCACTAATGTGGAGGACTGGGTTTCAGGTGTGTGGTGTCTGAGGGCGTCAGGTGTGTAGGGGGGCTGTGAGTCAGGTGTATGGGGGGATGGTGGTCAGGTGTGTGGATAGGCTGGGTACCGTGTGTTTGGGGGGCTGTGGGTCAGCTATGTGGGTGGGCGGCTGAGGGGGTCACGTGCGGAGGGCTGTGGTTCAGATGTGTGGGGGGGGGCTGGAGTTCATGTGTGCGCGGGGCTGTATTTCAGCTGGGTGAGGGGCTGAGGTTCAGATGTGTGGGGGGCTGAGTGGGTCAGGTGTGTGTGGGAATGGGAGTCAGGTGTGTGGGGCGCTGGAGGTCAGGTGTGTGAGGGGGTTGGGCGACAGTTGCTCAGGCGTGTGCGGGGCTGCGGTTCGGGTGTGTGTGGGGGACTGGGGGTCAGGTTTGTGGGGGTGTGGGTGTCAGGGGGCCTGATGTGTGGGGTTCAGTGGGTCAGGTGGGTAGGGGCTGGGGGTCAAGTGTGTGGGGGGAATGACGGTCAAGTATATGGGGGACTGGAAGTGAGGTGTGTGTGGGGGTTGGTGCCAGGTGTATGTGTGTGTGTGGGGCTGGCTGCCAGGTGCGTGGGGGCTGGGAGTCAGGTGTGTTGGGTGGCTGGGGGTCAGTTATGTGCGGGGACTATGTGTCAGTGGGTCAGGTGTGATGGGCGGCTGTGGGTCAGGTTTGTAAGGGGCTGGGGGTCATGTGTGTAGGGGTCTGGGGGTCAGGTGAGTGGTGGGCTGGGGTTAAGGTATTTGGGAGGGCTGGGGTCAGGTGTGTGCGGGGCTGGGGTTCAAGTGTGGCGGAAGGTGGGGGTCATGGTTGTGGGGAGACGAGAGGGTCAGGTGTGCGGAGGTATGAGGTCAGGTGTGTTGGGGGCAGGGGTCAGGTGTGTGGTGTATGAGTGGGTCAGGTGTGTGGGGGGGACTGGGTGTTAGGTGTGTTGGGTGTGCTAGTGGGGTCAGGTATGTGGAGGAATGGAGTTCATGTGTGTATGGGGACACTGCACAGGTGTCCGGGGGGTTCTGTGACAAGGTGGTCAGGTGTGTGTGGGGCTGGGAGTCAGGTTTGTGAGGGGCTGAGCGAGTCAGACGTGTAGGGGTTGGGAGTCAGGTGTGCGGGGGGGGTTGTGTTTCAAGAGTGTGGGGGGTGTGTGAGTCAGGTGTGCGGGGGGGTTCAAGTGTGTGGCTGGTTTGCACGTGTTTGGGGGGGCTGGGTGTCATGTGTGTGCGGCTACTGGGAATCAGGGTCAGGTATGTGGGGAGTGGTGTTCAGGTGTCTGGGGGCTTGGTGTCACGTGTGTGTGGGGGGAGCCTGGGGCCAAGTGTATGGGGGCTGGGTGTCAGGAGTGTGTGGACTGGGGTCATGTCTGTGGGGATTCAAGGGGTCAGGCGGGTGGGGAGCTGGACGTCAGCTGTGTGCGGGGCTGTGTGGGGTGCTAGGGTTCAGGTGTGTGCGGGGCTGTAGATCAGGTGAGTCAGAGGGGTGGGGGAAGGTGTGCGGGGCTGAGAATGGTCAGGTGCGTGGAAGGCTGATGTCAGGTTTTGGGGAAGGGGGGGTCAATGGGGGGGGGGCTGAGGGAATCAGGTGTGTCGGGGGAGCTGTAAGTCAGGTCCGTGGGATGGCTATGAGTGTGCAGGGATGCTGAGGGGGTCAGGTGTGTGGAGGGTTGGGGTTCAGGTGTGTGCAGGGCTGGAGTTCAGGTGTGTGGGGGGGCTGGGGACAGGTGTCCGGTGGACTGGGTGACAAGGTGGTCAGGTGTGTGGGGGCTGGGGGTTAGGTGTGTGCGTGGCTGGGATTCAGGTGTGTGTGGGGGCTGGGGGTCAGGTTTGTGGGGGCGTTGGGGTCGGGTGTCAGATATGTGGGGGACTGGAGGTGAGGGTTGTGTGGGGGTTGGTTTCAGGTGTGTTTGGGGCTGCTGTCTGCCAGGTGCGTGGGAGGGGCAGGAGTCAGGTGTGTGGTGGGCTGGGGTCAGGTGTGTGGGGGTCTAGGGGTCAGGTGTGTGGGGCGGGCTGGGGGTCAGTTATGTGCGGAGGCTGTGGGTCAGTGGGTCAGGGGTGCGCAGGGTCCGTAATTTGTGTGTAATGGGTGAGTGATGGGGCTTTGGGTCAAATGTAATGGGTGTGTAATGGGTGTGTATAATGGGTGTGTAATGGGCTGTGGATACGGTGTGTGGGAGGCTGTGGGTCAGTTATGTGGGTTGGGGGCTGAGTGGGTCAGGTGTGTGGAGGGCTGGGCTTCGTGTGTGCGGGGCTGGAGTTCAGGTTTGTGCGGGGCTGCCGTTCAGAAGTGTGGTGGGGCTGGGTACATGTATGTGTGGGGGCTGGGGGCAGATTTGTGCGGGTTTTGGGGTTCAGGGGGTCAGATGTGTAGGGTTCAGGGGGTCAGGGGAGTGGGGGCTGGTGTTCAAGTGTGGGGGGGGCTGGGGGTCAAGTAAGTGGGGGACTGGAGTTGAGGGGTGTGTGGGGGTTGGGGTCTGGTGTGTGTGGAGCGGCTGGCTGTCAGGTGCGTGGGGGGCTGGATTCAGGTGTGTGGTGGACTGGGGGTCAGGTGTGCGGGGGTCTGTGTGTCAGGTATGTGGGGATATGGGGTCATGTGTGTGGGGGACAGGGGGTCAGTTAAGTGCGGAGTCTGTGGGCCAGTGGTTCAGGTGTGTGCGGGTTGTGGGGGGGCAGGCGTGCAATTGGGCTTTGGGTCAAATGTTGGGGGGTCAGTGGGTCAGATGAGTTGGGCGGCTGGGGGTCAGGTTTGTGAGGGTCTGGTGGTAAGGTGTATGGGGGTCTGGGTGTCAGGTGTGTGGGGGGGTGCTGGGGTTATGTGTGTGGGAGGCTGTGCGTCCGGTTTCTGTGGGGCTGGGGTCCAGGTTTGTGGGGAGTCAGAGGTCAGCTATGTTCGGGGCTGGAGTTCAGTTGTTTGGCAGGGCTGGGGGTCAGGTGTGTGCGGGGCTGGGATTCAGGTGTATCGGTGGGGTAGTGGTCAGGGGTGTAGGGAGCTGAGGGGTTCAGGTGTGTGGAGGGCTGGAGTCAGGTTTGTTGGGGCCCAGACGATCAAGTTTGTGCGGGGGATGGGAGTCAGGTGTTTGGGGCTGAGGGGGTCAGGTGTGCGGGGGGCTGGGGATCAGCTGTGTGGGTGGGGGATGGGGTGGTCAGGTGTGTGGAGGGCTGGGGTTCAGGAGTGTGCGGGGCTGGGGTACAGGTTTGTGGGGGGCTGGTGTTCTGGTGTATGGGAGGCCCGGAGTTCAGGTGTGTGCGGGGTTGGAGTTCAGGTATTTATGGGGACACTGCACAGGTGTCCGGGGGGGGGGGCTCTGTGACAAGGTGGTCAGGTGTGTGGGGGATGGGAGCCAGGTGTGTGAGGGACTGAGCGAGTCAGGCGAGTAGGGGCTGGGAGTCATGTGTGCGGGGGGGGCTGTGTTTCAGGAGTGTGGGGGGGCTGGGAGTCAGGTGTGCGGGGGGGGGGGGGGGTGTTCAGGAGTGTGGCGAGGGGTTGGTGCTCATGTGGATGGGGGGCTGGGTGTCATGTCTGTGTGGCTGCTGGGGATCAGGGTCAGGTATGTGGGGAGTGGTGTTCAGGATTCTGGGGGCTGGGTGTCACGTGTGTGTGGAGGCTGAGGTGGTCAGGTGTGTGGAGCGCTGGGGTTTAGGAGGTTGCGTGGCTGGGGTTCAGGTGTGTGTTGGGCTGGTGCTATGGTGTATGGGAGGGTTGGGGACAGGTGTCCAAGGGGCTGGGTGACAAGGTGGTCAGGGTGTTGGGGGCTGGTGGTCAGGTGTGTGGGGGGCTGAGGGGGTCGGCTGTTTGCGGACTGGGAGTCAGGTGTGCGGGGGGGGCTTTGATTGAGGAGTGTGGGGGCGGCTGAGGCGCACGTGTGTGGGGGACTGGGTGTCATGTGTGTGTGTGGCTACTGGAGATCAGGGGTTAAGTGTGCGGGGAGGGGGGTTCAGGATTGTGGGGGCTGGGAGTCACGTGTGTGGGGTGGGGGGTATGGAGTGAGGTGTGAGCGGGGCTGGGTGTCAGGTGTGTATGTGGGGCTGGGGGTCATGTTTGTGGAGTGGCTGGGAGTCAGGAGTGTGGGGGACAGGAGGTGAGGTCTGTGAATCAAAGTGTCATGCGTGTGGGGGGGACTGCGGATCATGTGTATGGGTGGCTGGGGTCATGTGTGTGGGGATTCAGGGATTCAGGGGGTCAGGGGGCTTGACGTCAGCTGTTATGGGGCTGGGGTTCAAATGTGTGGGAGGGCTGGGGATCAGGTGTGTGCCGGGATGGATTTCAGGTGTATACGGGGCTGGGAATCAGGTGTGTGGTGGCTGGGGCAGGTGTATAGGGGGGCTGGGTGTCAGGTGTGTGGGGGCTAGCGATCAGTAGGCAGGTGGCTGGAGGTCAGGTGTGTGCGGGGCTGGGGTTCAGGTGTGTGTGGGGTGGGTCATGTTTGTGGGGGGCTGGGATCATGTGTATGGGGAATCAGGAAGTCAGGCGTGTGGGGTGTTGGGCATCAGCTGTGTGCGGTGCTGGAGTTCATCTATGTGGGGGAGGTGAGGGATTCAGATGTGTGGGGGCTGTGTGTTAGGTGTGTGGGTGGGGGCTGGGGTCAGCAATGGGCGTCAGGTTTGTGAGGGACTGATGATTTAGGTGTGTGAGGGGCTGGGGTTCAGGTGTGTGGGAAGGGTGGTGGTCAGATGTGTGGGGGGCTGAGGGTGTCAGATGTGTGGAATGCTGACGTCAGGTGTGTTGGGTCATGGGATCAGGTGGGTGCGGGCTGGGAGGAAGGTGTATGGGGGGCTGGGGTCAGCAATGTAAAGGGGAGTGCTGAGGGCGTCAGGTGTCTGCGGAGCTGGAGTTCAGGTGTGTGCGGGGCTGGGGTTCGTGTGCGTGGTGATGGGGTGACGTATGTGGAGGACTGGAGGTGAGGTGTGTGGGGGCTGGGGTCATGTGTTTGGGGGGCTGGGGTCATGTGTGTGAGGATTCAGGGATTCAGGTGTGAGGGGGCTGGGGTTCGGGTGTGTGCGGAGCTGGAGTTCAGGTTTGTCAGAGGGGTGGGGGTCAGGGATGTGGGGGGCTGAGCCGGTCAGGTGTGTAGGGCTGAGGTCAGGTGTGTTGGGGTCAGGGTGTGGGGGAGGGCTGTGGGTCATGTGTGTGCGGAGCTGGGGTTCAGGTATGTCGGAGGGGTCAGGTGTGTGGACGGATGAGGTCAAGTGTGTTGGGGGCAGGGTGCCATGTGTGTGGGAGGCTGGGGGTCCGGTTTGTGGGGGGCTGTGGTTCAGGTGTTTGGGAGGGCTGTGGGTCAGGTGTGTGCGGGGATGGGGTTCAGGTGTATCGGAGGGGTGGGGTTCAGTTGTGTGGAAAGCTGAGTGGGTCAGGTGTGTGGAAGGCTGAGGTCAGGTGTGTTGGGGACTGGGAATCAGGTCTGTGGGGGACTGAAGTGGTCAGGTGTGCGGGGAGGCTGAGGATCGTGTGCGTGGGGGGGGGTGTACGCTATGCGGGTGGGGGTCTGAGGGGGTTACGTGTGCGGGGGGCTGGTTGTCATGTGTGTGCGGTTCTTGGGGATCAGCGGTCAGATGTGTGTGGAGTGGGGTTAAGGTGTGTGGGCGCAGAGGGCCACGTGTGCGGGGGGGTCTGGGGTCAGGTGCCTGGGGAGGAGGTCAGGTGTGTTCCGCGCTGGGTTCTGGTGTGTGTGGGGGCTGAGGGTCAGGTATGTCTAGGGGCTGGGTCTCACGTATGTGGGGGGCGTGATGTGTATGGGGGTCTCGGAAGCAGGTGGTCACGTGTGTTGGGGCACTGGGTGTCATGTGTGTGTGGGGGCTGGGGTCATGTTTGTGGGGATTCAGGTCATGCGTGTGGGCGTCTGGGGGTCTGGGACTGGGGTTCAGGTGTGGGAGGGCTGGGGCCAGGTGTGTGCGGGACTGTAGTTCAGGTGAGTAGGAGGGGTGGGGCTCAGGTTTGTGGGGGGATGAGGGTTTAAGACGTGTGGAGGGCTGACGTCAGGTGTGTTGGGGGATTGGGTCAGGTGTGTGGGGAGCTGAGGGGGTCTGGTGTGTGTGGAGGTGGGAGTCAGGTGCGTTGGGGGTGAGTGTGTCAGGTGTGTGCGGAATGGAGCTCAGGTGTGTGCGGGGCTGGGGTTCACGTGTGTGGGGTGGCTTCGGTCAGGAATGCGGGTCGGGGCTGATGGGATCAGGTGTGTGCTGCGCTGGTCAGAATTGTGCGGGGATGGATTCAGGTGTGTATGTGGGGGGTTGGGGGTCAGGTATGTGTGGATCTGGGGTGAGATATGTGGGGGTCGGTATCAGGGGGTCAGGTTTGTGGGGGGACTAGGGATCATGTTTGTGAGGGGCTGGGGTCATGTGTGTGGGGATTCTGGGCGTTAGGCTTGTGGGGGGCTGGGCGTCAGCTGTGTGCGGGGCTGCGGTTCAGGTGTGTGGGGGACTGAAGGTGAGTTGTGTGTGGGGGTTGGGGTCAGGTGTGTGTTGGGGGGCTGGCTTTAAGGTGCACGGGGGAGGGGTCTGGAGTCCGCTGTGTGTGGTGAGGTGGGGTTCAGGTGGGTGAGGGGGCTGTGGGTCAGTGGGTCAGGTGTTTGGGGGGTGTGGGCTCAGGCATGAGATGGGGCTTTGGGTCAAATATTGGGGGTGTTCGTGGGTGGGTGGCTGAGGTCATGTGTGTGGGGATTCAGGGAGTCAGGGTGTTGGGTCATGGGGTCAGATATGTGGGGGGCTGGGAGACAGTTGTGTTGGGGGGGCCGAGGGGGTCAGTTTTGTGGAGGGCTGGGGGTCAGCTATGTAGGGGGCTGCTGAGAGGATCAGGTATGTGGCAGGCTGGGGGTCAGCTATGTATAGGAGGTGCTGAGGGGGGCAGGTGTGTGGGGCCTGGGGTTTAGGTGTATGCGGCGCTGGAGTTCAAGTGTGTGCCGGGCTGAAGTTCAGGTGTGTGGGGGGGGGGCTGAGTGACAGGTGTCCGGGGGGCAGGGTGTCAAGGTGTTCAGGTGTGTGTAGGGGGCTAGGGGTCACGTTTGTGGGGGTCTGGAGGTGACGTGTGTGGGGGGCTGGGGACTTGTGTGTGGGGTGCTGGGGTCATGTGTCTGAGGATTCAGGGGGTCAGGTGTGTAGGGGGACTGGGCGTCAGTTGTGTGCGGAGCTGGGGTTCAGGTGTGTCGGAGGTGTGGGGGTCAGGTGTGTGGGGGGCAGAGGCTGTCAGGTATGTGGAGGGCTGACGTCAGGTGTGTTGGGGGCAGGGGCGCAAATGTGTGGGGGGCTGAGTGGGTCAGATGCGAGGGGGGGCTGGGAGTCAGGTGTGTTGGGTGGCTGGGAGTCAGGTGTGTGGGGGTGAGGCGGTCAGGTGTGTGTGGGGGGGGTTGGAGTCATGTGTGTGGAGGGCTGGGGGTCAGGTGTGTGATGGATTGGGCGTCAGTTGCTCCGGTGTGTGGCGGAGCTGGTGGTCAGATGTGTGGGGGGCTGTGGTTCGGGAGTGTGGAGGAGGGGGTGCTGGGTGTCATGTGTGTGTGGCTACTGGGGATCAGAGGTCAGGTGTGTGGGGACTTGTGTTCAGGAGTGTGGAGGCTGGGTATCAGGTGTGTGGGGGGCCTTGTTGTCAGGTGTGTGGGGGGCTGGTGGTCAGGTATGTAGGGGGCTGGAGGTCAGATGTGTGCGGGGCTGGGGTTCCGGTGTGTACGGGGGGCTGTGGGTCAGGTTTATGGGGGAGGGTGTGGGTCATGGGGTCAGATGTGTGGGTGTCAGGTGAGTGGGGGCTGGGGGTCAAGTGTGTGGGGTGACTGGGGGTCAGGTATGTGCGGGACTGGAGGCAAGGTGTATGTGGAAGTTGGGGTCAGGTGTGTGGGGGGACTGGCAAACAGGTACGTGGGGGGCAGGGGTCAGGTTTGCAGGTGTGTGGGGGCTGAGCCGGTCAGATGTGTGGTGGGGCTGAGAGTTAAGTGTGTGTGGGGGGGCTGGGAGGCAGGAGTGTGGGGGCTGCGGGGATCAAGTGTGTGGGGGGCTAGGAGTCAGGTTTGTGGGGGGCTGAGGGGGTCAGGGGTGTGTGGTACTGTGGATCAGGTGTGTGGTGGGGCTGGGGTGTGGTGGGGACGGAGGGTGTCAGGTGTGTGGGGGGCTAGGTTTCAGGTGTGTGCGGTGTTGGAGTTCAGGTGCGTTGGGGCTGGTGATCCGGTGTGTTGTGCTGCTGTGGACAGGTGTCCGGAGGACTGAGTGACAAGGTGTCAGGTGTGTGGGGGGCTGGGGATCATATGTGTGGGGGGATTAGGGGGTCAGATGTGTGGAAGAGTGGGTTGGGAGTCAGGGGTGTGGAGTGCTGGGGTCAGTTGTGTGAGGCGCTGAGGGTCAGATATGTGTTGGGATTATGCGTCAATTGCTCCGGTCTGTGGGGGGGCTGGTTGTCAGGTGCGTGGGGGTCTGTGGTTCAGGAGTGTAGGGGAGGGTGGCTTGGGTCACGTATGTAGGGGGCTGGGTGTCATGAGTGTGTGGCTACTGGGGGGTCAGAGGTCAGGTGTGTGGGGACTGGGGTTCAGGTGTGTGGAGGCAGGGGTCACATGTGTGTGGGGGGTGGGGCAGGGATTCAGCTGTGTGAGGGTCAGGGGGTCAGTTGAGTGGGGGTTGCTGATGGTAAGGTGTGTGTGGGGGTTGAGGTCAGGTGTGTTTGGGGGGGCTGGCTGTCTGGTGCGTGGTGGGCCTGGAGTCAGGTGTGTGGGGTCTGGGTGTCAGGTGTGTGGGGGGCTGTGGGTCAGTTATGTGCGCGGGCTTTGGGTTAGTGGGTCAGGTGCGTGGGGGCCAGGTGTGTGATGTGGCTTTGGGTCAAATTTTCGGTGTGTCAGTCGGTCAAATGTGTTGGGCGGCTGGAGGTCAGGTTGTGGAGGGCTGGGGATAAGGTGCGTGGGGGGGGGGCTGGGGGTAAGCGATGTGGGGGGCCGCTGAGAGGGTCAGGTATGTGGGGGGCTGGGTTTCAGGTGTGTGCAGGGCTGGAGTTCAGGTGTGTGCGGGGCTGGTGTTCACGTGTGTGGGGGGATTAGGGTGTTAGGTGTGTGGGGGTGTGGGCTGGGAGTCAGGTATGTGGAGTGCTGGGAGTCAGTTGTGTGAGGCGCTGGGGGTCAGGTGTGTGTTTGTGTTAGGCGTCAGTTGCTCCGGTGAGTGGGGGGGGCTGGTTGTCAGGTGCTTGGTCGGGGTTCTGTGGTTCAGTTGTGTGGGGGGAGACTGGGGTCACGTGTGTGGGGGTCTGGGTGTAATGCGTTTGTGGCTACTGGGGATCAGAGGTCAGGTGTGTGGGGACAGGGGTTCAGGTGTGTGGAGGCTGGGGTCACGTGTGTGTGGGGCCACGGTGTCAGGTGTGTGGGGGGCAGGTGGTTAGGTATGCAGGGGGCTGGAGGTCAGGTGTGTGTGGGGCTGGAGGTCAGGTGCGGGGGGCTGGGGTCAGGTTTGTGGTGGGGTTGGGGATCAGGGGTTCAGATGTGTAGGGGACTGGGGGTCAGGTGAGTGGTGGGGCTGGAGGTGAGGTGTGTGTGGGGGGTTAGGTCAAGTTAGTGTTGGGGGGGCTGGCTGTCCGGTGCGTGAGGGGCCAGGAGTCAGGTGTGGGGAGGGGATGCGGTTCAGTTATGTGCGGGAGCTGTGGGTCAGTGGGTCAGGTGTTGTGTGTTGTGCGGCTGCAGGTCAGGTTTGTGGGGGGCTGGGGGTCAGGTGTGTGGGGTCTGGGGGTCAGATATGAGGGGGGCTGGGGTTCACGAGTTTGGGGGTCCGGGGGTAAGTTGTGGGGGTGGATTGTGAATCATGTGTGTGCGGAGCTGGGGTTGAGGTGTGTCGGAGGGGTCAGGTGTGTGGAGGGCTGAGGTCAAGTGAGTTGGGGGCAGGGTGTCAGGTGTGTGGGGGCTGAGGTGGTCTGCTGTGTGTGGGTGTTGGGGCAGTTGTGTGGGGGCTGGGGTTCAATTATGGTGGGGTTGCTGAGGGACTCAGGTATGTGGGGGGCCGGGGTTCAGATGTGTGCGGGGCTGGAGTTCAGGTGTGTGCGGGTCTGGTGTTCAGGTGCATGGAGGGTGGGGCTCGGTACAGGTGTCCGGGGGG
>NW_027602992.1:0-23706 GCF_053455715.1 Rhinoraja longicauda
CAGGTGAGACAAATGTTCACCTGCACCTCCTCTAATCTCACCTGCTGCACGCGGTGTTCCAGATATGGCTTCCTTTATATCAACTTGGTCAAGCGTAGACTCTGTGACCATTTCGCCGAATACTTACCCTCGTCCCACCAAGGCCTCCTGGATCTCCCCGTTCCTAACCAGTGTAACTCCCCTTTCCACACTAACCTTTCTGTCCTGGGCCTCCTCCATTGCCTGTGAGGCTACATGCAAGCGGAGAGAACGCCACTTCACATTCCGCTTTGGTACCTGACAACTTAATGGTATGAACTTTGAATTATCCAATGTTAGGTAACCTGCGTGCAAATTCCCGCGTTCACCTCGCTCGTCCTCGTCCCTCACAAGAAACCCCCACCAATTCATCCCCGTACCTCCCCTACCACCGATATCCCTTCCTCTCTCTTTATAATTCGATCCTCTTCAATTTCTTATCTCACACATATCGTTTAATCTCTTGTCTCAACCACCGAACTATGAAAACCCTATTCACCTGCATCCGCTCATCATTCAATTCACGTTGTCCTCCGTCCCTCTGTTGGAGTCTTAGAAACATAGAAACATAGAAAATAGGTGCAGGAGTAGGCCATTCGGCCCTTCGAGCCTGCACCGCCATTCAATATGATCATGGCTGATCATTCAGCTCAGTAGCCTGTACCTGCCTTCTCTCCATACCCCCTGATCCCTTTAGCAAAAAAGGCCACATCTAACTCCCTCTTAAATATAGCCAATGAACTGGCCTCAACTACCTTCTGTGGCAGAGAATTCCACAGACTCACCACTCTCTGTGTGAAGAAATGTTTTCTCATCTCGGTCCTAAAAGATCCTTAAGCTGTGACCCCTGGTTCTGGACTCCCCCAACATCGGGAACAATCTTCCCGCATTTAGCCTCTCCAACCCCTTAAGAATTTTATACGTTTCTATAAGATCCCCCCTCAGTCTTCTAAATTCCAGCGAGTACAAGCCCAGTCTATCCAGTCTTTCCTCATATGTAAGTCCCGCCATCCCACGGATCAATCTGGTGAACCTTCTCTGTACTCCCTCTAAGGCAAGAACGTCTTTCCTCCGGTTAGGGGACCAAAACTGCACACAATACTCCAGGTGCGGTCTCACCAAGGCCCTGTACAACTGCAGCAGAACCTCCCTGCTCCTAAACTAAAATCCTCTTGCTATGAATGCCAACATACCATTCGCTTTCTTCACTGCCTGCTGCACCTGCATCCTTGCTTTCAATGACTGGTGCACCATGACACCCAGGTCCCGTTGCATCTCCCCTTCTCCCAATCGGTCACCATTCAGGTAATACTCTGCTTTCCTGTTCTTGCCGCCAAAGTGGATAACCTCACATTTATCCACATTATATTGCATCTGCCATGCATTTGCCCACTCGCCTAATCTATCCAAGTCACTCTGCAGCCTCCTAGCATCCTCCTCGCAGCTAACACTGCCACCCAGCTTCGTGTCATCCGCAAACTTAGAGATGTTGCATTCAATTCCCTCGTCCAAATCATTAATATACACTGTAAATAATTGGGGTCCCAGCACTGAGCCTTGCGGTACCGCACTAGTCACTGCCTGCCATTCCGAAAAGGACCCGTTTATTCCTACTCTTTGCTTCCTGTCCGCCAACCAATTTTCTCCCCCTTCCGACCACAATCAGTCTGAAGAAGGGTCCCGAACCGAATCGTCAACTGCCCATGTTCTTTGGAGGCTTTGGATGTTCGGCGTGTCCCCTTCAACCGATGCACCATATATTTTGATCAGGATGCATCAGGGCTTGGTTTGTGAACAGCCCAATACAAGACGGCAAGAAATTGCAGTGAATTGTGGACGCAGCCCAGACCATCCCACAAAGCAACCTTCCTCCTATTGACTTCATTTATAGCTCACGCTGCCTCGGCAAGGCCAGAAGCATAATCAAGGACGAGTCGCACCCTGGCCACTCCCTCTTCTCCCCTCTCTCATCAGGCAAACAAGAAAAAACACGCTCGGCGATCGTTTCGCTGAACACCTCCGCTCAGTCCGACTCAACCAACTCAACTCCCCATCCCATTCCCAATCCGACTTTCTGTCCTGGCCCTCCTCTATTGTGAGAGTGAGGCCCAGCGCAAATTGGAGGAGCAGCACCTCATATTTCGCTTGAACAGTTGTCACCCCAGCGGTATGAACATTGACCTCTCAGGTAGTCCCTGGTTCCCCTCCCTAACCCCTCTCCCTTCCCAGTTCTCCCACTGTGCTTCCGGTCTCAGACTACATCCAATCTATATCCTGCCCCTCCCCTTACATCAGTCTGAAGATGGGCCTCGTCCCGAAACGTCACCCATTCCTTGTCTCCCGAGATGATGCCTGTCCCGCTGAGTTACTCCAGCATTTTGTGTCTACCTCCCATCAGGCAAAAGGTACAGAAGTGTGAAAACGCACACCTTTCCTCCCGGCTGTAATCAGTCAACTGAATCATCCTACCACAACCAGAGAGCAGTGCTGCACTAATATCTACATCTTTGCTGACCCGCGGACTATCCCGAATCGGACTTTGCTCGCTTTACGAAGTGTTTTTTGCGTGTGTGAGTGTGTGTGGCTGTATCTAACTCTCTTTTAAATTCATCCAGTGAATTTGCTTCCACTGCCCTCTGTGGCAGAGAATTCCACAAATTCACAACTCACTAAGTGAAAAAGTTTCTTCGCACCTCAGTTTTAAATGGCCTCCCCTTTATTCTTAGACTGTGTCCCCTGACTCTGGACTCCCCCAACATTTGGGAATATTTTTCCTGCATCTAGCTTGTCCAGCCCTTTTATAATTTTATACGTCTTTATAAGATCTCCTCTCATCCTTCTAAACTCCAGTGAATACAAGCCTAGTCTTTCCAATCTTTCCTCATATGACAGTCCCTCCATCCCAGGGATTAACCTCGTGAACCTGAAACAATATGGGGTAGTACTGATAGAGTGACACACATTGGAGAAGTGCTAATTGAGAGACAAACTGAGGTAATAGTGATGGAATATGACACTGTTGGAGTGACAAATTATGCGATAGTACCGATAGAGTGACTCACCGTGGTGGAGTACTAATTGAGAGAGGTACACTACACTAGAGAGGTACGGATGAAGTGACATACTGTGGGGTAGTAGTACTGATGGAGTGACACACTGTGGGGTAGTACTAACAGAGTAGTACTATGGAGTGGTACTAATAGTGTAGGCAGTGTGGAATCACCCTAATGGGGTGACGTGCCCTGGGGTGGTACTGATGTTGTTACACACTGTGGGGTAAGACTGATGGACTGACACACTATTGTGTAGTATTGATGGAGTGACACACAGTTCGATAGTACTGATGGAATGATACTGTGAGACAGTACTGATGGAGTGGCACAATGTTGGGCAGTATGGATGGATTGACACGCTGAGGCGTAGTACAAATGGAGTGACACATTGTTGGATAGTACTGGTGGAGTTAGACACTGTGTGGTAGTACTGATGGAGTGACACGCTATGGGCAGAACTAATGGAATGACACCTTGTGGTGTAGTACCGATGGAGTGACACTCTGTGTGGGAGTACTGATGGAGTGACGCACCGTGAGATTGTATTGATGGAGTGATACAGTGCTGCAGTACTGATGGCGCGTTACCTCGTTGTATGGTACTGATGGAGTGACACGCGGTGGGATACTACTGATGTGGTGACACGCTATGGGGTAGTACTGATTGAATGACGCACTGAGGAGTAGTACTGACGGAGTGACACACTCTCGGGTGGTACTGATAGAATGACAAAATTAAGGTAGTACTGATGGTGATTTGAAAAGTCCGGGAGCAGAGCAAGGACGCCCGTTGGCTGAGCAGAAAAGTAAGTGCTAATTACAGTTGAACAGGCAGTTTAAAAAGAGCGCCAAAAGGAAGCTAGTAGTCAATTTGAAAAGTCCGGGAGCAGAGCAAGGACGCGCGTTGGCTGAGCAGAAAAGTAAGTGCTAATTACAGTTGAACAGGCAGTTTAAAAAGAGCGCCAAAAGGAAGGTAGTAGTGAATTTGAAAAGTCCGGGAGCAGAGCAAGGACGCCCGTTGGCTGAGCAGAAAAGTAAGTGCTAGTTTAAGTGAGAAGTCAGGTAAATTGGACAATCAGGCAATTTAATTTGTGATATAAGCAATACTTGCAAAAGGGTGCAGCCCTGTTCGGGTGCAGCCCAGTGAGAAAAGTGCGAGTCTTTGGCTGCGAGTCTTCGGCGAGGAGGCTGAGGTGAGGAGGATACAATTGTTTTAAGCCAGAGCTGGTTATAGGCACAAGGTGATGGCGGAAAAGTTGGTGCAGTGTGTTTCCTGCAGGATGTGGGAAGACAGGGACGTCGCTGGAGCTTCTGGGAGCTACACCTGCAAGAACTGTGTCCAGGTGCAGCTCCTGAAGGGACGTGTGGTGGAGTTGGAGAGGCAGTTGGATGACCTCAGGGCCATCCGGGAATGCGAGAGTTTCCTCGACAGGACCTATTGTGAGGCTGTCACGCCAAGGGTCCAGGTCGAGCGAAGGTGGGAGACTGTTTCAGGGGGGAGTGGACGAGGACTACAGGAGACCCCAGTGGCTGTGCCTATTGCAAATAGGTATACCCTCTTGGGAACTGTCGGGGCAGAAGTCATTTCCAGTCCGAGTGGCGGACCTGTTGGCAAGGATACTCGTCAGAGGAGACCGAAGTCTGGAAGAGCCGTAGTGGTCGGTGACTCCATAGTCCGAGGGACGGACAGAAGATTCTGTGGCAGCAGGAGGGACTTGAGGATGGTCTGTTGCCTCCCTGGTGCCAGGGTTCAACACATCACAGACCGACTTCAGAAAATCCTAGTGAGGGAAGGCGATCAACCTGAAGTCGTTGTGCACGTGGGCACGAATGACGTCGGGCGGAAGGGGAAGGAGGTGCTACAGCGGGAGTTTAGAGAGTTGGGAAAAACACTGAGAAGTAGGACGTCGAAGGTGGTTATCTCTGGACTGCTACCGGTACCTCGAGCTGGTGAGGCCAGGAACAGAGAGATAGAGGGTATGAATTTATGGCTGAGGGACTGGTGCAGAGAGCAGGGATTTAGATTTCTGGACCACTGGGATCTCTTCTGGGCTAGGGGTGACTAGTAGAAAAGGGACGGGTTGCATCTTAACAGCAGGGGGACAAACATTCTGGCAGACAGGTTTGCTAGTGTGACACCTGTGGCTTTAAACTAAGTAGTGGGGGGGAGGGGTTAACAAATTGTGAATATGAAGATGAGGTAAAAGGGAATACAGGAGATATTGCAAAAGACTCTCGGAAGAATGGGAACAGAAGTTCTAGAGGGGAAAAGAAATTAAGGGCAGGGCCAATTGTGAACGATGTGAGAGGGGAGGTAAATACAGAAGTTAAAGTGTTGTATTTAAATGCGCATAGTATAAAAAATAAAGTGGATGAGCTTGAGGCTCAGTTAGTCATGGGCAAGTATGATGTTGTAGGGATCACTGAGACATGGCTACAAGAGGACCAGGGCTGGGAACTGAATATTCAGGGGTACACAACGTATAGAAAAGACAGACAGGTGGGCAGAGGGGGTGGGGTTGCTCTGATGGTAAGGAATGATATTCATTCCCTTGCAAGGGGTGACATAGAATCAGGAGATGTTGAATCAATATGGATAGAAATGAGAAATTGTAAGGGTAAAAAGACCCTAATGGGAGTTATCTATAGGCCCCCAAACAGTAGCCTCGACATAGGGTGCAAGTTGAATCAGGAGATAAAATTGGCGTGTCAAAAATGTAATGCTACGGTGGTTATGGGAGATTTCAACATGCAGGTAGACTGGGAAAATCAGGTTGGAAATGGACCCCAGGAAAGAGAGTTTGAAGAGTCCCTTCGAGATGGATTCTTAGAACAGCTTGTACTGGAGCCTACCAGGGAGAAGGCAATTCTGGATTTAGTGTTTTGTAATGATCCTGATCTGATAAGGGGACTAGAGGTAAAAGAGCCATTAGGAGGCAGTGATCGCAACATGATAAGTTTTACTCTGCAAATGGAAAGGCAGAAGGGAAAATCGGAAGTGTCGGTATTACAGTATAGCAAAGGGGATTACAGAGGCATGAGGCAGGAGCTGGCCAAAATTGATTGGAAGGAGGCCCTAGCAGGGAAGACGGTAGAACAGCAATGGCAGGTATTCCTGGGAATAATGCAGAGGTTGCAGGATCAATTTATTCCAAAGAGGTGGAAAGACTCTAAGGGGTGTAAGAGACACCTGTGGCTGACAAGGTAAGTCAGGGACAGCATAAAAGTTAAGGAGAAGAAATATAACATAGCAAAGAAGAGTGGGAAGACAGAGGATTGGGACTCTTTTAAAGAGCAACAAAAGTTAACTAAAAAGGCAATACCGGGAGAAAAGATGAGGTACGAGGGTAAACTAGCCAATAATATAAAGGAGGATAGCAAAAGTTTTTTTAGGTACGTGAAGAGGAAAAAAATAGTCAAGGCAAATGTGGGTCCCTTGAAGACAGAAGCAGGGGAATTTATTATGGGGAACAAAGAAATGGCAGACGAGTTAAACCGTTACTTTGGATCCGTCTTCACTGAGGAAGATACACACAATCTCCCAAATGTTCTAGGGGCCAGAGAACCTAGGGCGATGGAGGAACTGAAGGAAATCCACATTAGGCAGGAAATGGTTTTGGGTAGACTGATGGGACTGAAGGCTGATAAATCCCCAGGGCCTGATGGTCTGCATCCCAGAGTACTTAAGGAGGTGGCTCTAGAAATAGTGGAAGCATTGGAGATCATTTTTCAATGTTCTATAGATTCAGGATCAGTTCCTGTGGATTGGAGGATAGCAAATGTTATCCCACTTTTTAAGAAAGGGGGGAGAGAGAAAACGGGTAATTATAGACCAGTTAGTCTGACATCAGTGGTGGGGAAGATGCTGGAGTCAATTATAAAAGACGAAATTGCTGAGCATTTGGATAGCAGTAACGGGATCATTCCGAGTCAGCATGGATTTACGAAGGGGAAATCATGCTTGACAAATCTACTGGAATTTTTTGAGGATGTAACTAGGAAAATTGACAAGGGAGAGTCAGTGGATGTGGTGTACCTCGACTTTCAGAAAGCCTTCGACAAGGTCCCACATAGGAGATTAGTGGGCAAAATTAGGGCACATGGTATTGGGGGTAGGGTACTGACATGGATAGAAAATTGGTTGACAGACAGAAAGCAAAGAGTGGGGATAAATGGGTCCCTTTCGGAATGGCAGGCAGTGACCAGTGGGGTACCGCAAGGTTCGGTGCTGGGACCCCAGCTATTTACGATATACATTAATGACTTAGACGAAGGGATTAAAAGTACCATTAGCAAATTTGCAGATGATACTAAGTTG
Organism: Rhinoraja longicauda; assembly: GCF_053455715.1. NCBI lineage: Eukaryota > Metazoa > Chordata > Chondrichthyes > Rajiformes > Arhynchobatidae > Rhinoraja > Rhinoraja longicauda. The sequence goes on from NW_027602992.1 coordinate 7,389, forward strand.
GGGGGTAGTGTGAATTGTGAGGAAGATGCAATAAGGCTGCAGGGTGACTTGGACTGGTTGTGTGAGTGGGCGGATACATGGCAGATGCAGTTTAATGTAGATAAGTGTGAGGTTATTCACTTTGGAAGTAAGAATAGAAAGGCAGATTATTATCTGAATGGTGTCAAGTTAGGAGGAGGGGGTGTTCAACGAGATCTGGGTGTCCTAGTGCATCAGTCAATGAAAGGAAGCATGCAGGTACAGCAGGCAGTGAAGAAAGCCAATGGAATGTTGGCCTTCGTAACAAGAGGAGTTGTGTATAGGAGCAAAGAGGTCCTTCTACAGTCGTACCGGGCCCTGGTGAGACCGCCCCTGGAGTACTGTGTGCAGTTTTGGTCTCCAAATTTGAGGAAGGATATTCTTGCTATGGAGGGCGTGCAGCGTAGGTTCACTAGGTTAATTCCCGGAATGGCGGGACTGTCGTATGTTGAAAGGCTGGAGCGATTGGGCTTGTATACACTGGAATTTAGAAGGATGAGGGGGGATCTTATTGAAACATATAAGATAATTAGGGGATTGGACACATTAGAGGCAGATAACATGTTCACAATGTTGGGGGAGTCCAGAACAAGGGGCCACAGTTTAAGAATAAGGGGTGGGCCATTTAGAACGGAGATGAGGAAGAACTTTTTCAGTCAGAGGGTGGTGAAGGTGTGGAATTCTCTGCCTCAGAAGGCAGTGGAGGCCAGTTCGTTGGATGCTTTCAAGAGAGAGCTGGATAGAGCTCTTAAGGATAGCGGAGTAAGGGGGTATGGGGAGAAGGCAGGAACGGGGTACTGATTGAGAGTGATCAGCCATGATCGCATTGAATGGCGGTGCTGGCTCGAAGGGCTGAATGGCCTACTCCTGCACCTATTGTCTGTTGTCTATTGTCTATTAAATACTGTGGGCAGTACTGATAGAATTACATAACGTGGGTTTGTACTGATGGAGTGCCACGCTCTGTGGTTATCCTGATGGAGTGACACGCTGTGGAGTAGAATTGATACAGTTACACTGTGTGGTGGCACTGATGATTGATACACTGTGCGGTAGGGCTGATGGAATGACACAGCGTGTGGTGCAGTAATGATGGTGGGACACATTGTGGAGTAGTACTGATGGATTGACACAATGTTGGGTGGTACTGATGAACTTACACACTGAGAGGTCGTGCTGATGCAGTGACGCACTGTGTGGTAGTATTGATGGAAGGACACTGAAATAGTACCGGTGGAGTATCACATTGTGGGGAAGTTCCGATGCAATGAAACACTGGAGGGTTGTACTGATGGAGTTCCACTGTGTGGGTAGGACTGATGTATTAACAGACTGTGGGGTAACACCGTAATAATGACACTTTTGGGCTAGTACCTATGGAACGGCACTCTGTGGGGTAGTCGTGATGGAATGACACACTTTGTTGTAGTACTGATATACTCCATCATGTAGTACTCATGTAATGACACATTCCCGGGCAGTACTGATGGGATGACACTCTTTGGCGGTAGTGCTGATGTTGTGACACTTTCCAGGATATCACTGGTGGAGCGACACACTGTTGGGGAGTATTGATGTAATTACATAATTAAGGTAGTACTGATGGAGAGAAACACTGCGGACTAGCACTGATGGAATGACATAATTTGGGGTTGTACTGATGGAGTGACACGCTCTGAGGTTGTACTGATGGAACGACATAGTGTGGTGTAGTACTGATGGAGTGACACACTGTGGAGTAGTATTGATTGAGTGACACGCTGTGGGGCAGTACTAATATCATGACACATTCTGGGGTAGTTCTGATTGCGTGATACTCTGTGTATTAGTACTGATGGAGTGATACACTGTGGAGTAGTGCTGATGCAGTGACACACAGTTGGGTGGTACTGATGGAATGACACACTGTGCTGTATTACTGATGGCGTGACACACTGCGGGATAGTATTGATGGCATGAAACACATTGGGGCAGTACTGATGGAGTGACATACTGTGTGGTGGTGGTGATGGAGCGACACATTATGTAGTAGTACTGATGGAGTGACACACTGTGGGATGATACTGATGGTGGAACACACGGTGTGACATTACTGATGGAGTGATACACTGTGGAGTAGTTTACACCCCAGCGGTATGAACATTGACTTCTCTAACTTTAGATAGTTCATCTGTCCCTCTCTTCCCCTCCTCCTTCCCAGTTCTCCCACTGTCTTCCTGTCTCCACCTATATCCTTTCTTTGCCCCACCCCCCCTGACATCAGTCTGAAGAAGGGTCTCGACCCGAAACGTCGCCCATTCCTTCTCTCCAGAGATGCACCCTGGCCCGCTAAGTTACTCCAGCATTTTTTGATACACTTTAAATTCATCCAGTGAATTGGCCTCTACTGCACTAGCACTACCCTACACACCAGGAACTATTTAATTACCTTTTACCAAAGCCAATTTACCTACAAGTCTGCACGTCTTTGGAGTGTGGGAGGAAACCGGAGCACCCGGAGAAAACCCACGCAGGTCACGGGGAGAACGTACAAGCTCCGTGCAGACAACACACGTAGTCGGGATCGATCCGGGTCTCTGGCGCTGTGAGGCATCAACTCTATCGCTGCGCCACCGTGCTACCCTATTGAATACTACGGACCCCAAATGAACTTCAAAGGACAAACTGCCGGAAGAAATGGGGGAGATATTAAACAATTTCTTTTCTTCGGTATTTACCGAGGAGAAGGATATTGAATTATGTGAGGTAAGCGAAACAAGTAGAGTAGTGATGGAAATTAGGAGGATTAAAGAAGAGGAGGTACGGACACTTTTGAAAAATATAAAAGTGGATAAGTCTCCAGGTCCTGATAGGATATTCCCTAGGACATTGAGGGAAGTTAGTGCAGAAATAGCAGGGGCTATGACGGAAATATTTCAAACGTCATTAGAAATGGGGATGGTGCCGGAAGATTGGCGCATTGCGCATGTTGTGCCTTTGTTTAAAAAAGGTTCTAAAAGTAAACCTAGCAATTATAGACCTATTAGTTTGACGTCTGTGGTGGGAAAATTAATGGAAAAGATACTTGGGGACAATATATATAATTATTTGGATAATCAAGGCCTGATTAGAAACAGTCAACATGGATTTGTGCCTGGAAGGTCATGTTTGACTAATTTTTTGAAGAGGTTACGAGGGAAATTGATAAGGGCAAGGCTGTGGATGTTGTCTATATGGACTTCAGTAAGGCATTTGACAAGGTTCCACATGGAAGGTTGATTAAAAAGGTTAAATCGTTGGGTATTAATAGTGAGGTTGCAAGATGGATTCAACAATGGCTGAATGGGAGATACCAGAGGGTAACGGTTGACAATTGTATGTCAGGTTGGAGGCCAGTGTCTAGTGGAGTACCCCAAGGATCTGTGTTGGGTCCACTGTTGTTTGTCATTTACATTAATGATCTGGATGATGGTGTGGCAAATTGGATTAGTAAATATGCAGATGATACTAAGATAGGTGGAGTAGTTGATAGTGAGGTAGATTTTCAAAGTCTACAGAGAGACTTGGGCCTTTTGGAAGGGTGGGCTGAAAGATGGCAGATGGAGTTTAATGCTGATAAGTGTGAGGTGCTGCATTTTGGTAGGACAAATCAAAATAGGACGTACAGGGTAAATGGTAGGGAATTGAGGAATGCAGTGGAACAGAAGGATCTGGGAATAACTGTGCATTGTTCCCTGAAGGTGGAATCTCATGTGGATAGGGTGGTGAAGAAGGCGTTTGGTATGCTTGCCTTTATAAATCAGAGCATCGAGTATAGAAGTTGGGATGTAATGTTAAAATTGTACAGGGCATTGGTGAGGCCGAATCTGGAGTATGGTGTGCAGTTCTGGTCGCCAAATTATAGGAAGGATGTCGACAAAATGGAGAGGGTACAGAGGAGATTTACTAGAATGTTGCCTGGGTTTCAGCACAGGCTACAGAGAGAGGTTGAACAGGTTGGGACTTTATTCTTTGGAGCGTAGAAGGTTGAGGGGGGACTTGATAGAGGTTTTTTAAATTTTGAGAGGGACGGACAGAGTTGACGTGGGTAGGCTTTTCCCTTTGAGAGTGGGGAAGATTCCAACAAGGGGACATAGCTTCAGAATTGAGGGACAAAGGTTTAGGGGTAACATGAGGGGGAACTTCTTTACTCAGAGGGTGGTGGCTGTATGGAATGGGCTTCCGGTGGAAGTGGTGGAGGCTGGCTCGATTTTATTATTTAAGAGTAAATTGGATAGGTATATGGATAGGAGGGATTAGAGGGTTATGGTCTGAGTGCAGGTAGATGAGACTAGGTCAGGTAGAATGGTCGGCGTGGACTGGTAGGGCCGGACAGGCCTGTTTCCATGCTGTAGTTGTTATATGGTTATATGGTTATATGCCTTGATAGCTACCGCCTTTACGCATGGTCACACCACACAGCTTGAATCAATGTCAAAAGCAACACGTGAAAGTGACTCAAATTTGTAAGCAAAGGTAGACTCGAGATGCTGGAGTAACTCAGCGGGTCAGGCAGCATCTGGAGAGAAGGAGTGGGTGACGTTTCGGGTCGAGACCCTTCTGTCCCGCTGAGTTAATCCGCCATTATGTGTCTACCTTCGATTTAAACCAGCATCTTATGGCGAGTCTGGAGGCTTGTTCTTTGTTAAAGAAGTTTATTGCGGCAGCAATATTCGATTACAAAGCATAACAAACGAAATTACAGACAACCATTAAACCAAACTGTTCGCTTCGAAGTTCTCTTCACTCTGCCCGGTTTTGGGCGCCAAAACCACCACCTGACCTATCTGGCCAATCCGAGGGTTCGACTCTCAGGACCAATCCCTGTGGTCGCTACATGACCCCCCCCCCCCCCCCCCCAGAACCCGAGGTACGGAATCTAGCAGGGAGCCGGATTTCGCGACCAGAACGAGTAAGGAGAGGGGCTGCAGGAACCATAGGAGCAGGGGGTCCCGGGTCAGGTGGAATTGCTGGAGGTGGCTGACCGACAAGGACAGGGCGGTCCTGATCCAAGTGTGCAGGTTTGAGCCTGGACACGGCGACGAGCTCACTCCTGCCCCCAACATCTAAGGTGAAGGTGACCGTCCCTTTACGCAACACTCGGAACGGTCCTTCATAGACCCTCTGTAACGGGGAACGATGGGCATCTCAACGCAGAAACACAAATTCACAGTCCTTCAAGGCAGGCGGTTCATGCACCATGGGACACCCGTGACGTGAAGTAGGGACCGGAGCCAGGGAACTAACTCGCGCCCGGAGGGACGCTAAAACCAACGGAACCGAGGGCTGCTGACCAGAGGACTCCGGAAGGAAGTCCCCGGGTACTCTGAGTGGCGAGCCATATACCAGCTCCGCGGACGAAGTTCCGAGGTCCTGCTTAGGAGCAGTACGGATGCCCAAAAGGACCCAGGGGAGCTGATCTAACCAGTCAGGTCCGTCCAGCCGCGCACTGAGGGCCGCCTTCAGTTGCTGGTGAAACCTTTCCACGAGCCCATTAGTCTGTGGGTGGTACGCCGTGGTCTGCTGCAACCGGGAACCGTACAACTCCGCTAGCGTAGCCCAAAGGGTGGAGGTGAACTGGGGCCCCCGGTCGGTGGTAATAATGGACGGAACACCGAAGCAGGCCACCCAATGGAGGGCCAGGATCCGGGCACAAGGGGCGGCGGAGGTGTCGGACAACGGGAAGGCCTCCGGCCAATGGGTAAATCGGTCAACCACCGTGATTAGGTGAGTGTTAGCCCTGGAGGAAGGCAAGGGTCCAACTAAATCAACGTGAATATGGAAAAAACGGACCGTAGGGACCGCAAACTCCTGCACCGGGGGTTGGACATGCCGGTGAAGTGTAGCGGTCTGGCACGGAACACAGGAACGGGCCCAAGCGGCTACTTGCTTCCGCAGGCCATGCCACACAAACCTAGTGGCTACTAAGGCAGAGGTGGAGCGAATGTACGGGTGCGCCAGCCCGTGAATGGCATCAAACACCCGGCGCTGGAGGGAGGCCGGCACCACCGGCCTGGGGCGGGGAAGGGAAACATCACACCAGACTTTTGTACCCACGGGCCCGCAAGCCATTTGGGCCAGCTTCAACCCCGAAGTGGTGGACTGGTATGCTGAGGCAGTGTCTGCCAGGCGCTGTGCCTCCGTAAGCTCCTAGAAATCCACCTCGCATTCCACCGCTGAAATTGGGGAAATGGCTGGCCGGGACAGGGCGTCAGCAACGGCATTATGCTTACCCGCGACGTGGCGGACATCGGTAGTAAACTCTGAGATGGCAGTCAGGTGCCGCTGCTGGCGGGCCGACCATGGGTCGGACACTTTCGAAAAAGCAAAAGTCAATGGTTTGTGGTCCGTAAAGGCCACAAATGGGTGGCCTTCTAGAAAATACCTAAAGTGGCGGACATCTAAATAGAGAGCTAGATGCTCTCGGTCAAAGGCGCTATACTTCAGCTCAGCCGGATTAAGCTGTTGGCTGAAAAACGCCAAGGGCTGCCAACTGCCATCTACTTGCTGTTCCAAGACCCCTCCCTCCGCCACGTCCGACGAATCGACCGTCAGGGCCGTGGGGGCGGAGGCGCATGGGTGGACGAGAATGGTGGCGTCTGCCAGAGCCACTTTAGCTGCCTCAAAGGCCGTCTCAACAGCTGCGGACCACTCCAACTCGACAGGTTTGCCTGCGAGACACTGGAAGAACGGATGCATGACCCGTGCCGCTGCCGGTACGAACCTATGGTAGAAATTCACCATGCCCACGAACTCCTGCAACCCCTTTACTTTGGTGGGTCGCGGGAAGGCCCGAACAGCTTCCACTTTTTCGGGCAAAGGAGTGGCGCCGGCAGAGGTGATCCGGTGTCCTAAGAAATCAATAGAGTGGAGGCCAAATTGACACTTGGAGGGGTGGATGATGAGCCCGTGGTATTGAAGCAGCCGGAACACGGTCCGCAAATGGACCAGGTGTTCCTGCTCCGAGCGACTGGCGACCAGGATATCATCCAAATAAATGAAAACAAAAGACAAATCCCAATCAACATGGTACATAAGCCGCTGGAAAGCCTGTGCCGCGTTCTTCAAACCGAAAGGCATACGCAACCATTCGAAAAACCCGAACGGAGTGATCGTGGCAGTCTTCGGTCTGTCTTCCGGACGTACAGGAATCTGGTGGTACCCCCGCACCAAATCAATTTTGGAGAATACCATGGCACCTTCCAGCCCCGATGAGAAGTCCTGGATGTGCGGTATGGGGTAGCGGTCTGCCGTGGTGACGGCGTTAAGGCGTCGGTAATCTCCACATCGTCTCCACCCCCCAGATGCCAGGCAGAAGGGGCCTCGAAACGCTGAACGAGCAGCTCCGGAAACTCATCCAGGACCGCAGCATACGGGTCGGGGGCCGCGACTACGGCCTGGACAGTCGGGCTGGGCGGGGTGGCCGGCGGTGGGGCAGCGGGCTCATCTCTGCTAGCGGAGGGTCGAAGGCCTTTACCTCGGACGTCGGGAACCAGTGAAAAGGCCCAGAGGAAATCTGCGCCCAGGATCACCTGACCGACTTATCATATCATATCATATCATATCATATATATACAGCCGGAAACAGGCCTTTTCGGCCCTCCAAGTCCGTGCCGCCCAGTGATCCCCGTACATTAATACTATCCTACACCCACTAGGGACAATTTTTACATTTACCCAGCCAATTAACCTACATACCTGTACGTCTTTGGAGTGTGGGAGGAAACCGAAGATCTCGGAGAAAACCCACGCAGGTCACGGGGAGAACGTACAAACTCCTTACAGTGCAGCACCCGTAGTCAGGATCGAACCTGTGTCTCCGGCGCTGCATTCGCTGTAAAGCAGCAACTCTACCGCTGCGCTACCGTGACAATAAACGACCACTCGTACGTGCGGGTGCCGAAAGCCAGAGACATTACCCGCGTACGATACGTGCGGATAGGGCTACCGTTAACCGCGATGAGTGTAGGCCCTCTCTTACCCGATCGGGCTTCGAGGTCGGTCGGCGGCACGATGCTGACTATGGCTCCCGTGTCGACCAAGAATTCTGTGTCCGCGAATCGGTCTCGGACTTAGAGGCGTCGGTTCTGTCGAATCGTAAACGCCTTTATGTACGATCGGCCTAGGCATTTCCCGAGAAGGTGCAAGGTGAGCGACATTTGCGGGCTTCTCCACCCCACCGCAGATGATACTAGCACCAGCCGCGCTTGTGCGGATCTTTTTGGCTGGGTTTTGGAGAAATGGCGGGAGTCGCGGCGCCATGTTTTCGATTTAGACGCCATGAGCGCATCGGTTTTCTCCGCATATGCCACGGGGTCCTTAAAAGAACAATCCGTGAGCATAAGCCTAACATCTTCTGGAAGTTGCTCTCGGAATGCCTGTTCGAACATGAGGCAATCCTTGTGCTCACCTGCCAGCGCCAACATTTCAGCCATGAGGGCGGACGGCAGCCGATCTCCGAGAGCCGGCAGGTACATAAGCCTTTCAGCTCGATCATACCTACTGAATCCGAAGGTTCGAAGCAAGAGTTCCTTCAGAGCCTCGTACTTGCCGTCTGCAGGAGGGGAGGTGATGAACCGCATCACCCGCGCGGACGTCTCAGGCGGAAGGGCGCTAACCAGGTAATAATACTTTGTGTCGTCCGCCGAGATGTTTCTCAGGTGGAACTGAGCTTCGGCATGGGCAAACCAAGGTTGTGGTTGATGTGCCCAAAACGGAGGAAGATGAACGCTGACCGCGTTTACCTGCGGTACGCCGGGCGTTAGAACCAAAGAAGAGGCGTGTTGTTCCTCCATGGTTGATGATCGGCTAGATCACGTCGGGGTCACCAATATGGCGAGTCTGGAAGTTTGTTCTTTCTTAAAGAAGTTTATTGCGGCAGCAATATTCGATTACAAAGTATAACAAACGAAATTACAGACAACCATTAAATCAAACTGTTCGCTTCGAAGTTCTCTTCACTCTGCCCGGTTTTGTGCGCCAAAACCACCACCTGACCTAGCTGGCCAATCCGAGGGTTCGACTCTCAGGACCAATCACTGTGGTCGCTACAATCTGCTGTATTTTCCCTGCAAATTTGTAAGCAAGTGATTTTTTCCATGTTATACTAATTTTTCATAATTAAATGCAATACGTTACACTGTGACAATGTTTTGCCCACGTTGCACACATTACACCCTTCCCCTCCAAATAAGGCAGAGATAGATAGATTCAGAAGAAAGGTCTCGACCCGAAACGTGAGGCTCACCGGAAATTGGAGGAACAGCACCTCATATTTGGCTTGGGCAGCTTACAGCCCAGCGGTATGAACATTGACTACTTCTCTAGCTTTAGATAGTTCCACTGTCCCTCTCTCCCCCTCCCAGTTGTACCACTGTCTTCCTCTCTCCAACTATATATTTTCCTTGTCCCGCCCCCCTGACATCAGTCTGAAGAAACGTCTCGACCCGAAACGTCACCCATTCCCTCTCTCCTAGATGCTGCCGGACCTGCTGAGTTACTCTAGCATTTTGTGACACCTTCGATTTTACCACCATCTGCAGTTATTTTCCTACACTGTGGAGTAGTACTCGTGTAGAGACACACTGCTGCGTAGTACAAAATGTGCACATACCCTGGGTAGTACTGATGGACTGGCACCCGTTAGGGTTGTATGGATGGAGTGGTGCATTATGAGGCTGTGCTGATTGAATTACACACTGCGTTTCGTGCTGATGGAGTAATACACTCTTGGTTGCACTGATGGAACGACACTGTGAAGTTATGCTGATGGAGTGTCACCCTGTGGGGTAGTACTGATGGAATGACGCACTGTGGGGTAGTGCTGATGAAGCGACACAGTGTGTAGTAGTACTGATGTAATGTCACGCTATGGGGTAGTACCGATATAATCACAGAATGGGCTAGCACTGTTGGAATTAAACAATGTGGAGTACTCTTGATGGAGTGACACACTGTAGTGTAGTACTGATGTATTGACACATACCGGGGTAGGTACGACGGAGTGACACTCTGCGCGATTGTACTGATGGAGTGACACGCTGTGCGGGGTACTGTTGTTATGACAAACTGTGGAATAGTACTGATTGAATAAAACACGCAGCAGTAGTACTGATGGAGTAACGAATGATGTGGTAGTACTGATAGAATGCGGGGTTGTGCAGATGGAGTGACACAATGTGGGGTAAAACTGATGGAGTGACACACTATTGAGTTGGACTGATGGGGAGACACCCGTGGGGTTGTACTGATGGAGTGATCGCCTGTGGGACAATACTGGTAGCGTGACACACTGTTGGGTCATTCTGGCTCCTTGGTCTGGCCGCCAACTTGGATAACCTCACATTTATCTACATTATACTGCACCTGCCACGCATTTGCCCATTCACTCATCCTGTCCAAGTCACCCTGCAACCTCCTAGTATCCTCTTCGTAGTTTACACTGTCACCCAGCTTTGTGTCATCTGCAAATTTGCTAGTGCTACTTTTAATTCCGTCATCGATATCATTTGTATATATATGGTAAATAGTTGCGGCCCCAGCACCGAGCCTTGCGGCACTCTATGCACCAGTTCTCCCCTTCAACCATTTTACTTGTCACATTCTCAAAAAATTCCAGAAGAGTAGTCAAGCGGGATTTCCCCTTCACAAATCCATGCTGGCTTGGACCAGTCCTTTTACTGCTATCCAAATGTGCCGTTATTACTTCTTTAATAATTGATTCCAGCATCTTCCCCACCACCGAAGTCAGGCTAACTGGTTTGTAGTTCCCTGTTTTCTCTCTCGCTCCTTTCTTGAAAAGTGGGATAACATTAGCTACCCTCCAACCCACAGGAACTGATCCTGAATCTATGGGATATTGGAAAATGATCACCAATGCGTCCATGATTTCTGGAGCCATCTCCTTGAGTATCCTGGGATGCAGACCATCAGGCCCTATGAATTCATCAGCCTTCAGTCCCATCAGGCTACCCAATATTATTTCTCGCCTCATGCAAATTTCTTTCAGTTCCTCTACCCCCCCCCCCCCCAGATCCCCTGTCCTCTAGTACATCTGGGAGATTGTTTGTGTCTTCCTGAGGGAAGACAGAACCAAAGTACCTGTTCAACTCTTCTGCCATTCCCTTGTTCCCCGTAATAATTTCACCTGTTTCTGCCTTCAAGGGACCCACATTTGTCTTTACTAATCTTTTCCTCTTAACATACCTAAAGAAGCATTTGCTATCCTTCTTTATATTCTTGGCCAGCTAACCCACGTACTTCATATTTTCATCCCAGATTGCCTTTTTTGTTACCTTCTGTTGTCCTTTGAAATTTACCCAATCCTCTGGCTTCCCGCTACTCTTTGCTATGTTACACATCTTTTCTTTTAGAAACATAGAAACGTAGAAAATAGTTACCGGCGGAAGCCATTCGGCCCTTCGAGCCAGGACCGCAATTCATTGTGATCATGGCTGATCATCCACAATCAGTAACCTGCGCCCAACCTCTCCCCATATCCCTTGATTCCACTAGGCCCCAGAGCTCTATCTAACTCTCTCTTAAATTCATCCAATGATAACGCCTCCACTGCCCTCTGTGGCAGGGAATTCCACAAATTCATAACTCTCTTTTAGTTTTATTCCATCCCTAACTTCCCTTGTCAGCCACGGTTGCCTCTTACTCCCCTTCGAATCTTTCTTCCACTTTGGAATGAAGCGGAAATTTCTGGAATGAAGCGGAAATTTCTGGATTTTCTGCATTTTCTGGATTATGCCCAGAAATTCCTGCCATTGCTGTTCCACCGTCATTCCTGCTAGGTTCCTTTTCCAGTCGACCTTGACCAGCTCCTCTCTCATGCCATCATAGCCCTCTTTGTTCAACTGCAACACTGACATTTCTGATTTAACCTTCTCCCTCCCAAATTGCAGAATAAACGTATCATAGTATGGTCACTACCTAGGGTGTTGTATGATATTATGGTCACTACCTCCTGTGTGTTATCCATCATTACTGACGGATCACACACTGTGGGCTAGTACTGATGTAGTGACACACTGTGGGGTAGCAAAGATGGAGTGATAAAAATATATAGTGGCACTGATGGAGTGACACACTTGGGAAGTAATGATGTAGAGACACTCTGGGGTAGTACTGATGGACTGGCCCAGTGTGGAGTAATAGGGATGGAGTGGCACAGTGTGTCGTAATACTGATGCCATGACACTTCGATAGAGACACACGTTGGGCTAGTACTGTTGGAATGCCGCTGTGTGCGTTTGTCCTGATGTAATGGCACATTCTGTGATTTATCTGGTGGAGTGGCAGACTGCGCGGTAGAACTGTTGCTATTACATATTGTAGGTTGGTACCGATGGAGTGACACACTGTGGCGTAATACCGACGCAGTGACACACTGTGTACTTCAGATGGAGCGACACGCTGTGGGCAACTACTGATGGAATGACGTACAGTGGGGTAGTTATGATGGAGTGACACAGTGAGGTAGTTCTGATGGAGTGACACACTTTGGGGTAGTTCTGATGGATTGCTACAATGCGGGATAGTATTGATCGAACGATATATTGCGGGTAGTTGTGATGGAGTGACGCACTGTGTAGTCGTACTGATGGAGTGCCAGCTTGGGGGAGTAAGGGGAATGGGAGGATGCCAGCTTTGGGGAGTAAGGGGAATGGGAGGGAGCCAGTATGGTGGAGTAAGGGATGGGAGCTATTGGGAATAAGGGGTGGGAGGTAGCCTGCTTGGGATATTAAAAGGAATGTGAGGAAGCCAGCTTGGGCGAGTAAGGGATGGGAGTTAGCCAAATTGGGGAGTCAGGGGAATACAAAATAAACAATAGACAATAGGTACAGGAGTAGGCCATTCGGCCCTTCGAGCCAGCAGCGCCATTCAATGTGATCATGGCTGATCATTCTCAATCAGTACCCCGTTCCTGCCTTCTCCCCATACCCCCGGACTCCGCTATCCTTAGAGCTCTATCTAGCTCTCTCTTGAAAGCATTTAGAGAATTGGCCTCCACTGCCTTCTGAGGCAGCGAATTCCACAGATTTACAAACCTCTGACTGAAAAGGTTTTCCTCATCTCCGTTCTAAATGGCCTAGCCCTTATACTTAGATTGTGGCCCCTGGTTCTGGACTCCCCCAACATTGGGAACATGTTTCCTGCCTCTAACGTGTCCAACCCCTTAATAATCTTATACGTTTCGATAAGATCTCCTCTCATCCTTTTAAATTCCAGTGTATACCAGCCTAGTCGCTCCAGTCTTTCAACATATGACAGTCCCGCCATTCCGGGAATTAACCTAGTAAACCTACGCTGCACGCCCTCAATAGCAAGAATATCCTTCCTCAAATTTGGAGACCAAAACTGCACACAGTACTCCAGGTGCGGTCTCACTAGGGCCCTGTGCAACTGCAGAAGGACCTCTGCTCCTATACTCAACTCCTCTTGTTATGAAGGCCAACATACCATTGGCTTTCTTCACTGCCTGCTGTACATGCATGCTTCCTTTCAGTGACTGATGCACTCGGACACCCAGATCTCGTTGTACATCCCCTTTTCCTAACTTGACACCATTCAGATAATACTCTGCCATCCTATTCTTACCAGCAAAGTGGATAACCTCACACTTATCCACATTAAACTGCATCTGCCATGCATCCGCCCACTTACACAACCTGTCCAAGTCACCTTGCAACCTCATAGCATCTTCCTTACAGTTCACACTACCACCCAGCTTTGTATCATCTGCAAATTTGCTAATGGTACTTTTAATCCCTTCCTCCAAGTCATTAATCTATATTGTAAATAGCTGCGGTCCCAGCACCGAGCCTTGCGGTACCCCACTAGTTACTGCCTGCCATTCTGAAAGGGACCCATTTATCCCCACTCTTTGCTTTCTGTCTGACAACCAATTTTCTATCCATGTCAGTACCCTACCTCCAATACCATGTGCTCTAATTTTGCCCACTAATCTCCTATGTGGAACCTTGTCTAAGGCTTTCTGAAAGTCAAGGTACACCACATCCACCGGCTCTCCCCTGTCAATTTTCCTGGTTACATCCTCAAAGAATTCCAGAACATTAGTGAAGCATGATTTCCCCTTCGTAAATCCATGCTGACTCGGAACAATCCTGTTACTACTATGCAAATGCTCCGCAATTTCGTCTTTTATAATTGACTCCAGCATCTTCCCCACCACTGCTGTCAGACTAACTGGTCTATAATTTCCCGTTTTCTCTCTCCCTCCTTTCTTAAAAGTGGGACAACATTAACTACCCTCCAATCCACAGGAACTGATCCTGAATCTATAGAACATTGGAAAATGGTCACCAATGCGTCCACAATTTCTAGCGCCACCTCCTTAAGTACTCTGGGATGCAGACCATCAGGCCCTGGGGATTTATCAGCCTTCAGTCCCATCAGTCTACCCAACACCATTTCCTGCCTAATGTGGATTTCCTTCAGTTCCTCCGTCACCCTAGGATCTCTGGCCACTAGAACATCTGGGAGATTGCTTGTATCTTCCTTAGTGAAGACAGATCCAAAGTACCGGTTCAACTCGTCTGCCATTTCCTTGTTTCCCATAATAAATCCCCCCGCTTCTGTTTTCAAGGGACCCACATTTTACTTGACTATTTGTTTCCTCTTTACATACTTAAAAAAGCTTTTACTATCCTTTATATTATTGCCAGTTTACCCTCGTACCTCATCTTTTCTCCCCGTATTGCCTTCTTAGTCATCTTCTGTTGCTCTTTAAAAGAGCCCCAATCCTCTGGCTTCCCACTCTTCTTTGCTTTGTTGTATTTCTGCTCTTTTATTTTTATGCTGTCCTTGACTTCCCTTGTCAGCCACGGGTGTCTCTTACTCCCCTTGGAATCTTTCCTCCTCTTTGGGATAAATTGATCCTGCAACTTCTGCATTATTCCCAGGAATACCTGCCATTGCTGTTCCACCGTCTTCCCTGCGAAGGCCTCCTTCCAGTCAATTCTGGCCAGCTCCTGCCTCATGCCTCTGTAATCCCATTTGCTATACTGTAATACTGACACCTCCGATTTTCCCATCTCCCTCTTAATTTGTAGAGTAAAACTTATCATATTGTGATCACTGGATCCTAATGGCTCTTTTAAATAAATAAATGCTTATTACCTCGAGTCCCCTTATCAGATCAGGTTCATTACACAACACTAAATCCAGAATTGCCTTCTCACTAGTAGGCTCCAGTACAAGCTGTTCTAAGAATCCATCTCGGAGACACTCCACAAACTCTCTTTCCTGGGGTCCATTACCAACCTGATTTTCCCAGTCTACCTGCATGTTGAAATCTCCCGCACTGCGGCGATCCCTCCTCTCCCTTCCCCATCCCCTCATGCCCCCTCCCCTCCCGCCGTGAGGCGCTCCCTCCTCTCCCCTTCCCAATAAGAATAGTGTTGAACCCAAGGTAAAGGCGTATAAATTGTCCAGAGGAAGCAGCAAACCTGAGGACTGGGAGAAATTTAAAACGAGACACTGATCGTGGAAGATCAGCCATTACCACATTGAATGGCGGTGCTGACTCGAAGGGCCGAACGCACCCCTCCTGGATCTATTTTTCATTTTTTATGTTCTATGTTCGCCACCCCTCCCCTCCCAGAGTGCAGCTCTCACTCCTCCCCCCATTCCCTCCCACAGAGCGGCGCTCCCTCCTCCCCCTCCCCTCCGGCAGCGCGGCGCTCCCTCCTCTCCCCTCTTCCCACAGTGCGGCGCTCCCTCCTCTCCCCCTCCCCTCCCACAGTGCGGCGCTCCCTCCTCCCCCTCCCCTCCCACAGTGCGGCGCTCCCTCCTCTCCCGTCCCCTCATATCCCCTCGCGCAGAATTTCGGTCCCTCCTCATCCCCTTCCCTCCTGCAGTGCGGCGCTCCCTCCACTGACCTGACTCCACTACACTCCTGCAGTGCGGCGCTCTCTCCTCTCCCCCACCCATTACGTCCTCGCCATCCCCGCAGTGCGGCGCTCACTCCTCTCCCCTTTCCGCAGAGTTACACAACCATCCGCTCCGCTCCCCTCTCTAGCCCCCCCCATCCCGCAGTGCGGCGATCCCTCCTCTCCACTCCCCGTCCCCTCACCTCCCCCCTCCCGCCGTGAGGCGCTCCCTCCTCTCCCCTTCCCCATCCCCTCATCTCCCCACCCCTCCCGACGTGAGGCGCTCCCTCCTCTCCCCTCCCGCCGTGAGGCGCTCCCTCCTCTCCCCTTCCCAATAAGAATAGTGTTCAACCCAAGGTAAAGGCACATCAATTGTCCAGAGG
>NW_027602993.1:0-23690 GCF_053455715.1 Rhinoraja longicauda
ATCACAGGCTTCTCCCTGCAGTTCACCCTTGCCTCAGAGAAGGTGCTGGCAGTCTCAGGCTTATCCTGGCAGCTCAGTCTTTCCCTCTGTGTGTGGGATCAGCCTTTGCCTCTGTATGGGTTCAGTCCCTCCTTGTGTGTTCTCTCTCTCTCTCTCTCACTCCCTCTCTCTCTCTCTTCAGCCAATGGTTGATCAGGCAGGGTCATGAGGGGTGCACATTGAGGGGAGAGAGAGAGAAAGAGAGAGAGTGACAGAGAAAAAGCAACAGAGAGAGAGAGAGCAACAGAGAGAGAGAGAGCAACAGAGAGAGAAACAGAGAGAGAGAGACTGAGGCAGATGCAGAGCCGAGGCAGAGACAGAGAGACAAGTGAAACACTTTTTCCAACATCTCATCCCATTATAAAATACCAAAGAGCACCACATTTCACACTGGTACAGTTACAACCTGCTGATCCTGGTCTGCTTGTTGTGCCAGTCATGCAGGATTAGAATGCACCATTCACCCTGGCAGTGCCAAGTCCACAATGCCACATTGATGGAATGAGTGTTGTGCTCCACGGTGCCACAGTAGTTGATGCTCCTGTTCACTGCCCAGGGACCTGGGTTTGATCCTGACTCCAGGAGATGGTGTCTGTGCAGAGTTCTCCTTAACAGGACTGATGGGATTGTTCTGCATGGGAGCTGGCATAGACTTGATGGGGCCAATATCCTCCTTACAGGTCATAGAGGAAATGTCGTAAGGAAACAGGCCCTTCGGCCCACTGAGTCTGTGCTGATCAACCACCTGTTCACACTTCCCCTACATTGTCTTTCCGCTGACGAGTTAGCGTGCAGCAAAACCTTTTCACTGTACATGTGACAATAAACTAAACTAAACTAAAATGAATCCCATTATTTATTTTCCCTAAATTCCCATCGATCCCCTCCAGATTCCACCACTCACGCACACGCTGGTGGCAATTCACGGGCGCCGGTTTTAACCTCCCAACCCATACTGCTTCCCTTCTCCTCTGTGCCAGACCCCCACAATCCCCTAATCTTTCAAAAATGTATCAACATCCACTTTATATTCTTTCAGCGGTCTCTGGGGCAGAGAATTCCAAATATATACTAACCTCTGTGAGAAGAAATTTCAATGCACCTTAGTTTAAAATGTCTGGCCCCTTATTTTCAGAGATACAGCGTGGAAACAGTCCCACCGAGTCGGTGCCAACCAATGTTCACCCGTTCACACAAGTTCTAACCTGCACCCTAGGCACAATTTACAGAAATCAATGAACATACAAACCTGCATGTGTTTGGAGTGTGGGAGGAAACCAGAGCACACAGAGAAAACTACGTGGTCACAGGGAGAACGTGTAGTTTGTAGGTTAATTGGTCTTGGTAAATTGCTTCCTGGTGCGTAGGGTGTGGATGAGAAAACAGAATAACATAGGCCGAGTGTGAACCGCTGATCGCTGGTGAGCATTTGGGCCTGTTTCCATCCTGCACTGTACTGTACTGTACTAGGTTCTATGTTCCATGCAAAGAAACATCTGCATATTTTCAGCGATTAGTGTAGGATTTTAAAAAACTGTGCAGAGACGTGGAGGCAAGGGAGCTTAAAGGGCATGTACAGAAGGCAGGGAGGTGTTTGGGTGAGGCCGGGAGTGTGTGGAGTAAGAGAGCCAGAGACTGGGCGGTTGAGTGTTGAAAGGCTGGAGCGATTGGGCTTGTATACACTGGAATTTAGAAGGATGAGGGGGGATCTTATTGAAACATATAAGATAATTAGGGGATTGGACACATTAGAGGCAGATAACATGTTCCCAATGTTGGGGGAGTCCAGAACAAGGGGCCACAGTTTGAGAATAAGGGGTAGGCCATTTAGAACGGAGATGAGGAAGAACTTTTTCAGTCAGAGGGTGGTGAAGGTGTGGAATTCTCTGCCTCAGAAGGCAGTGGAGGCCAGTTCGTTGGATGCTTTCAAGAGAGAGCTGGATAGAGCTCTTAAGGATAGCGGAGTGAGGGGGTATGGGGAGAAGGCAGGAACGGGGTACTGATTGATAGTGATCAGCCATGATCGCATTGAATGGCGGTGCTGGCTCGAAGGGCTGAATGGCCTACTCCTGCACCTATTGTCTATTGTCTATTGTCTATTGAGTGGTGAGGCGTTAGCTGCCCATTGGTCCGTGCAGCCCCACCAACACATTCAAACCGCGGCGGTTGGGGAGCGGCGCGCGCAACACGACGCCCTTCAGTTAGATGCCGATTTCAAGTATTTAGCTTGCAAGCATTTAGTGCGGGGCCCTCGAAAGTGCGGGACCCGTAGCAAATGCTACTTTTGCTACTATGTTAATCCGGCACTGGAGGTCAGTGCCCACGATGGACCGGGCCCACAACCTGTGTCCACAACATTTTGTCATTTCCTTTGCTCAAGGGCGTAGGCGTTGCCAGTAAGACGATGGGCGAAATGGTGAATAATCTAAACCGGAAAGAGAATGAGGGACAAAGAATTGCAGATGGTGATTTACAAAAAAAAAACAAAGTGCTGGAGTATCTCAGTGGGCCAAGCAGCATCACTGGAGAACATGGATAAGCAATGTTTCAGGTCAAGAGGGATTTGGCTGCTAATTTAAATCAGCAAATGAAATTGGTAAACTAGTTGATCATTTTCTCTGTTTTTACACCCTAACCTGTTCTTTCTCACTTTGCATCAATTTCCCTCAATAATCCTGCTACTCATCTGTGTTAATGGCATTTTACAGTAGCCAATTAAAGCATGTCTTTGGGATGTGAGAACCCCAGAAGAAACCCATGCACTTAGAGCGAAGCTAGTGTGACTTGGGTGGGGGAGGAATAGAGAGAGAGAGGGAATGCCAGGGCTACCTGAAAAGAGAGAAATCAATATTCATTCATACCACTGGGATGTAAGCTGCCCAAGCTAAATATGAGATGCTGTTCCTCCAATTTGCATTTAGCCTCACTCTGACAATGGAGAAGACTGAGGACAGAAAGGTCTGTGTAGGAATGGGAAGGAGTATTAAAGTGTCCAGCAACCGGGAGATCATGTTGGTTCACGTGGGCTGAGCGAAGGTGTTCCGCGAAACGATCGCCCAGTCTGCGTTTGTTCTCGCCGATGTATCAGAGTCCACATCTTGAACAATGGATGCAGTAGATGAGGTTGGAGGAGGTGCAAGTGAACCTCAGCCTAACCTGAAAGGACTGTTGGTGTTCCTAGACAGAGTCGAGGGAAGGGGTATAGCGACAGGTGTTACATCTTCTGCGGTTGCAGGGGAAGGTACCTGGGGAGGGGTGGTTTGGGTGGGAAGCGATGAGTAAACCGGAGATTGCGGAGGGAACGGTCTCTGCGGAAGGCGGAAAGGGGTGGAGATGGGAAAATGTGGCCAGTTGGAGGTGGCGGAAATTACGGATGATTACTGTATGTGTTGTATGCGATGGCTGATGGGGTGGAAGGTAAGGACGAGGGGGACTCTCTTTTGTGGGGGGTGGGGGGAGCAAGGGCGGAGCTGCGGGTTACCGAGGAGATACGAGTGAGGAATATGCAAACATCTTTTTGGAGTCAAGATAGTTTACCTTTATATGCTCAAATCTTTAGAAAAAATAATCTAGATGCCCAATATATCCTTCTGCCCCACTGTATTGTGAGGGGTGGTTCTCTGGATACACAAACACTCCAGGCACAATTTTCTTGCAGAAACTGTAGTGAAGCTGAAGACATCAGGATCTGTCTGCATTTAGCAGAGTGTAGAGGCAACTGGCCCATTCCAGAGTGCAGGAATATGTGCTGAGAGACACACTGAAGCTTGGTGCAACCAAAGCATTGTGGGGGGGGAGGACTACAACTAGGGTCCTTCCAAGTCAAGAGTGTTTTAATGTCATATGTCCCAGATAGAACAATGACATTTTTGCTTGCAGCCGCACAACAGAATATGTAAACTTAGTACACTGTAAACAATATAATAAATGGGGAAAATAAGTTCAGTGTATGTATATATAAATACACACACATGTACATACATATATACACACACACGCACAAATACATACACATAAAAAACAAACAAATAATAATACTGCAAAAAGACAAAACCAATGCCCCCAAGTCTATGTTATGTTATAGATTATGTTTTTATTTGGGTACTACAGACAACCAGTTTGGCTTCAAGGCTAAGCATGGTACTGATTTATGTATCTATGCCCTGAAGGAAATGGTTGAAATGTATAGAAGGCAGAATTCCTCTGTGTTAATTGGTTTTATTGATGCCTCTAAAGCTTTTGATCGAGTCAACCATCATAAGCTGTTCCAAAAACTGAGTCAAAGAGGAGTGCCTAACAGTATAATTAGGGTCCTGGCATATTGGTACGCCAACCAGAGCATGCAGGTCAAATGGGGTAATGCAGTCTCTGTACCATTTGGTGTTGGTAATGGGGTTCGCCAGGGGGGGCTACTTTCACCAGCCCTCTTTAATGTGTACATGAATGATTTATCTGACCAGCTTAGAGGCTGTAAAACAGGATGTATGATTGGTAACACCCTGGTAAACCATCTTATGTATGCCGATGATCTGGCGGTTTTTTCTCCTAGCAGTGCTGGGTTTCAGCAGATGTTGAATATATGCTCTGAGTATGGTGTCCAATTTGACGTGAAATACAATGCTAAAAAGAGCGTTGTCATGATTTGTAAAGTAAAAGGGGACAAAGATCTAGTCTTCCCATCATTTTACCTGTCAGGGCAGGTTCTATCTGTCTGCTGTAAAGCTAAGTATCTGGGACATGTCATCACAGATCAAATGTCTGATGATGAGGACATATATAGACAGCGCCGCATGTTGTATGCACAAGCTAACATGTTGGTTAGGAAATTCCACTGGTGCTCAGGAAATGTCAAGATAAACCTGTTTAGAGCATACTGTACTCCTCTTTACACTGCTCCTTTGTGGATAAAGTTTAATAAGTCAAGCATCCATAAACTTAAGGTTGCCTATAATGACTGCATGCGCATATTGCTTAGAAAGCCAAGGTGGTGCAGTGCAAGTGAACTGTTTTGTAGTGCAGGAGTCAATACGTTTCATGCCCTGTTGAGGAATCTCATGTTTAAATTTATATGCCGATTGAATGGTTCTCAGAATTCCATCATTGTGCTGCTGGTAAATCCTGGTTTCAGTGCCGTGAGATACCTGTCACCTATGTGGAAACATTGGTATTGTTGCCTTTTCTAATTTAATTTAATTTTATATGTATATACTGTGTACTGTATGTGTATTCTAATGGACCATGAGTCTGCTTAATAAAATTTTAATTAAAATTATGTAGTTCAGAGCTTATTTGGAGTTTGTAGTGTTTAATAGCCTGATGGCTGTAGGAAAGAAGCAGTTCTTGAACATGGAGGTTACAGTTTTCAGGCTCCTGTACTTCTTCCTGATGGCAGGGGTGAAATTAGTATGTGGCAAGGGTGGTGTGGGTCTCTGATGATTCTGGCTGCCTCTTGGACTCCTATAAATCCCTTAGATTGTGATGTGGTCAGAACCCATGATGGACTGAGCAATGTTCACCACTTTTTGCAGTCTTCTTCACTCCTGGGCATTCAAGTTGCCAAACCAGGTTGTGACGCAGCCAGTCAATATACTCTCTACTGTACATTGGGTAATGGAGATGCCCCTCGAACGAGGGAAGGGATATCACCCCAGGGGGCACATGAGTGGCAAGGGTGCTAATACCCTTCTGTCTCCTTTTCACCTCCAGCCTTTGTCACTTACTCCACACACCTACCAATCATCCCCCTCAATTGTACCCACATCACTTGCCAGGTTTTGTGCCAGGCTCATCTGTCTTCACCTCTCTCCCCCCCTACTCTATCAGTCTGAAGGTGGGTTCAGACCCAAAATATCACTTTCCCATTCCCTCCACTGATGCTGCCTGGCCCATTAATTCCTTCAGAATTTTGTTTCATGCAACAGAATTGATATGGACATTGATAACCATTTTTACATCAGTCATAGGTCCACATCCTAGGAGCACCATTGTTACACGGTCTCCAGCAGTTCAAGAAGGCAACCTACCGCCAATACCATCTCCTCAGGGACAATTAGGAATGGACACTAAATGTTGGTGCCAACATCAATACCCACACTGTCAAATAGATTTCTGACAAATGAACATAGAATAACAGCTTGGTTTAGATATTTACTGATGTTGAGAAAGAACGACAGAAAGGAACTAACATGTAAATATCAGGTTTTGTTTCACCTGAGTTGTCAAGTGCAGTAAAACAGTTGAACTTTGGTCTGTTTATTTGACCTTGCATTACAATACAATACAATATATCTTTATTGTCATTGTACAGGAGTACAACGAGATTGTGAATGAGCCTCCCATAAGACGCAATAAATTAATTAGCTAGTCAGTATTAATTTAAACAATTAAACAAATTAGAACAGTTTTAAAACAGAATAAAGTGCAAGTAGATCTGTGCCGGTTCGCTGTGCGATGTGACCATCCGGCTCAGCAGGACCGGTTCATAGCAGCTATGGCCCTGGGGATGAAGCTGTTCCTGAGTCTGGAGGTGTGGGCGTAGAAGGCCTTGTATCGTCTGCCCGATAGTAGAAGTTCGAACAGACTGTTGCATGGGTGTGAAGAGTCTTTGTGGATGCTGGTGGCTTTTCTGAGGCCTCAGTAGGATGTGCAGATCACAATGCAGGAAATAATTCTGAATGGCAGCTTGAATGTTAACAATAGACCTGTCTAAATTGTGTTTCGTCCTTTGATAAGAGATTAACAGAGAATGAAAGCATGGTGGAAATTGATGGGTCTGAAGAAAGGTCTCGACCTGAAACCCATTCACACATTCCTTCTCTCCAGAGATGCTGCCTGTCCTGCTGAGTTACTCCAGCTTTTTGTGTCTATCTTTGGGAATTCTATTGAACTCTACGAAAAGATTGGGCTTTGTGTAACTGCACTATTAACCACATGATTGCCAAGATTAGGTTTTGTTCACATTCAGCTGTGATAAGGCTATTTTAAAAATCTTTTATTATTTTTGGATTTGTCATCATTTCTCATTCCTTGACAAGATAATAATAAAAGGACACAAAGTGCTGGAGTAACTCAGTGGGTCAGGCAACATCTCTGGAGAACATGGATAGGTGAAGCTTCTTCAGATAGTAATAAGCTTCCGTCTCGCAGTCCTTCTAGAGAAGGTGCTTCCACAGTGCGGCCGGACAGGGAGTTTCGGGAGTATGACCCAGCGAAGATGAACGACTAGCAAAATATTCCTAAATCACAGTGACTAATTTAGAGGGAAAGCTAAAGGTACAGAGTGGTACAAGGTGGACAAAGGGACTGTTGCATGATTTTAGAAATCATCCCATTGCGATCTTTGCATGGGGATGGTGTTCCTTTAACTGATAAAAGTGAACAGAATGAATAGCAAAATAGCCGATGATATCCAGCTCCTCATCTCCACCAAGTCAATCTCCACCACCACACACTCTACACTGACAAACTGCATCACTGAAATAAAATCTTGGCTTCAATCAAATTTCCTCAAACTCAACTGCAACAAATCTGAAATCATCATCATTGGTCCAAAAACGCTCACCAAATCCACCCAAAACTTCATCCTCAATATTGATGGTCTCCCAGTATCCACCTCCCCTCACATCCGGAATCTTGGAATCATCTTTGATCAAACCCTCTCCTTCGACAAACACATCAAAAACATCACAAAGACAGCCTTCTTCCACCTCAAAAACATTGCCCGTCTCCGTCCATCCCTCTCCTCCACAGCTGCAGAAACCCTCATCCACGCCTTCATCACCTCCCGTCTGGACTACTGCAACAGCCTCCTCTATGGCTCACCCTCAAAAATCATCAGTAAACTTCAATACATTCAAAACTTCGCTGCCCGTCTACTCACCCACTCCCCGATCCGTGACCATATCACCCCCGTCCTTTACAAACTCCACTGGCTCTCCATCCTCCAGAGAATCCAATACAAAATCCTCCTCATGACCTACAAAGCCCTCCATAACCTGGCCCCATCCTACCTGACTGACCTCCTCCACAGGCACACTCCCACCTGCACCCTCCGCTCTGCTGCTGCCAATCTCCTGTCCCCCCCCATCCGGACCAAACTCAGATCCTGGGGGGACAGGGCTTTCTCCATTGCTGCTCCCACCCTATGGAACTCACTACCCCAAACCGTCAGAGACTCCTCCTCACTCACCACATTCAAAACATCACTGAAGTCCCACCTGTTCCGCACTGCCTTCAACCACTGAAGGTCACCTCACCTTCTGTCTCCTTTTTCTGCTCGTTTACTTATTTATCTATTTATTCACTTCTCTATGTTCTAGAAATCCCTGTAAAGCGTCTTTGAGTGTTTGAAAAGCGCTATATAAATGTAATGCATTATTATTATTATTATTAAAATGAATGACGTTGCTGATGATACGACTGAAATGTAAAGCTATTCATCAGTCAGTGTATACACACCAAGCCTCACCATTTCAAATTCCCTTGTAATTGCATACTAATCTGCTGCCTGGAAACAAAACTTGTTAATGTGGCCCAGCATCCAAAAAATAAACATCTTCCACTGCTTGAGGTCTTTGTACCTTGCCATGGTAGACTCAACAAATTGATTTACTCTTTTAAAGCCCTCTTTTGTTTAATGGTGATAGGAGATAGTATGGCTTCCCATTATTTATCAAGCCCCATTTCTCTTTCTACTGGAGTCAACAAAAAGGTAAATTTGGTCAGGGAAGGTCAGAATCAGAATCAGAATAACCTTTATTGTCATAAAAAAACCCCAACTCTGTTGGACGAAATTCCGTTACCCACAGTCCAACAATAAGAGCAATAAAAATAAGTAATAACACACACAATTACAAACCAACACAAAACAAAAAAAAAGAAACATCCATCACAGTGAGTCTCCTCCAGTCACCTCCTCACTGTGATGGAAGGCCAGGATGTCTTTTCTCTTCCCCTGCCATCTTCTCCCGCGGTCAGGCTGTTGAAGTTGCCACGTCGGGGCGGTCGGGGCTCCCGACATTGAAGCCCCCGCCGGGCAGCGAAAATCCCGCGGCCTGTTCCAGGCCTAGACGGACGGTGAAAGGTCCGCGGCGAGCCGACCCAAGTCCCGCAATTCGGGGCGGGCAAAGACTCTACCCCTGCCGGAGCTCCCAATGTCGGCCCCCAACTAAGGCAGGGTCTGCAAGCTTCCAATATCCACGCGGCCCGCAGCCGGAGCCTCCGGAGCATCCGAAGGCGAGTCGCAGTGGCACTCGCAGCGCCACCACAGCCTCCGAAGGCAGCCAGCTCCGCAGATGGTACGTCCGGTCTGCGGGCTCTGCGAACCAGAGCCCAGGTGGTCCCAGGTGGAGGTCGCCAGCTCCAGGTGTTTGGCCGATGGTAGGCCGCAGCGGGAACGGAGACACCACCCCAAAATAAAAGGTCGGGTCTCCGTTCGGAAGAGACAATTTTACAGTTCCCCATCCCCCCCCCCTCCACATAATACACAACCACAAAAAACACTACATCACATCTAAACACGACAATTAAGACAAAGAAACAACAAAAAAACAAAAAAGACAAACGGACTGCAGGTGAGCCGCAGCTGCTGCACAGTGCCGCCATTTTGAGCATTAAACACACAATTCAATCTCATCTATTTACAACAGGTCCTTGAGCGATGTAGCATTTAAATAATGTTGTTGATGTAAAAGGACAAGACAAGAAGCAAAGGCGAAGGTGTTTCCGTGTTTGCTCATGACATTGCACTGATGAAGTATTATCACACCTGGACCCCCATCAGACAGTTATCACCAACGCTGCTGATAAAAGCAATAGGTTTGAAGAAAGTGGGTTCGATGAATGGAGAATCTTTCTTTCCTTCACATGCAGTATTATGTGGAACTACCATCCCCACATGTGGTAGCTTGGTCAGTTTATGGAGATATTTCAGCGGTTCTGGTGTTTATGTGGAACTTTTAAAAACATTTACATGTGTTTACTATAAGTGAAGAACTATGTTATAATTCAGTCAGCTTAATCTTTAAGCAGTGAATGTAGGAGAATATCTGGGTTTGGTCGAATAATTGGGCTGCAAATGGTGCAAATGGGGAACAAATGATGCAGCGGTAGAGTTGCTGCCTTACAGACAACGGGGGCTGTCCATACGGAGTTTGTACATTCCCCCCGTGATCTGTGTGGGTTTACTCCGGGTGCTCCGATTTCCTCCGATACTCCAAAAATGTTTGTAGTTTAATCGGCCTGGTAAAATTGTCCTTATTGTGTGTTGAGGAGCAATATCTCATATTCTGCTTGGGTAGTTTACAACCCAAGGTATGAACATTGAATTCTCCAATTTTAGGTAACTTCTAACAAGCAAACCCCCACTCCCCCTACTCCCCCACCCACCTTTTCTTTGTCCCCATTGGTCTCCCTTGTGCCCCATCTGGACCCACACCTTTTTCTCCTCTACCTCCACGCATTCCTTCTATGGGAATTGTGGGAAGAACTGAGCTGTTCTTCCATTTTGTCTTTCAACATGGGCAGTAATTGCTTCTGTGGGAATTAAACTTTACTCCAGGTAATTGCTTCAGGTGACAATAGACAATAGACAATAGGTGCAGGAGGAGGCCATTCGGCCCTTCGAGCTAGCACTGCCGTTCAATTGTGATCATGGCTGATCATTCTCAATCAGTACCCCGTTCCTGCCTTCTCCCCATACCCCCTGACTCCGCTATCCTTAAGAGCTCTATCTTGCTCTCTCTTGAATGCATTCAGAGAATTGGCCTCCCCTGCCCTCTGAGGCAGAGAATTCCACAGATTCACAACGCTCTGGCTGAAAAAGTTTTTCCTCATCTCAGTTCTAAATGGCCTACCCGTTATTCTTAAACTGTGGCCCCTTGTTCTGGACTCCCCCAACATTGGGAACATGTTTCTTGCCTCTAACGTGTCCAACCCCATAATAATCTTATACGTTTCGATAAGATCTCCTCTCATCCTTCTAAATTCCAGTGTATACAAGCGTAGTCGCTCCAGTATTTCAACATATGATAGTCCCGCCATTCCGGGAATTAACCTAGTAAACATATGCTGCATGCCCTCAATAGCAAGAATATCCTTCCTCAAATTGCACACAGTACTCCAGGTGCGGTCTCACTAGGGCCCTGTACAACTGCAGAAGGACCTCTTTGCTCCTATACTCAACTCCTCTTGTTGTGAAGGCCCACTTTCCATTGGCTTTCTTCACTGCCTGCTGTAGCTGCATGCTTCCTTTCAGTGACTGATGCACTAGGACACCCAGATCTCGTTGTACGTCCCCTGTTCCTAACTTGACACCATTCAGATAATACTCTGCCTTCCTATTCTTACCACCCAAGTGGATAACCTCACACAAATCCACATTAAACTGCATCTGCCATGCATCCGCCCACTCACACAACCTGTCCAAGTCACCCTGCAACCTCATAGCATCTTCCTCACAGTTCACACTACCACCCAGCTTTGTATCATCTGCAAATTTGCTAATGGCGACCCATAGAGTTAAAATAAATAAACCTGCTGAACAGAAGGATGTTAGTGAGCTCAAGGCTACACATAGACCCACTCTGATCTTCCTTGTAGATGAACATATCTGTTTCCAGTGGAAAATTACAGAATGCTGGATCACAATAGTTAACCATGTAAAAAAAATGCACTTGACTAACCTTGCTCTTCTGCTATCAAAAATGGTATAAATATACTATATGCTTTGAATATGCAGAACAGTCTCTTGCTTGACTACTCCCCTTGTCTGACACATTATAGCAAATAAAGTAGCTGCAGTTTGATAGTCACTCGCATCTCATGTAATTTATTCCGACAGTTTTGGAGGTTCAGACGAGATCACAATCTCTTCCACCGACTACGGTTCGTGCAAACACAGCTCTCGTAACAACCGAGACAGCCGGCACTAAATAAAAAGGTAAGGATTTCTCTTACATCGTGTCTTTTCTGCCACGAGTACCTTCTTGAATCCAGGTGGGCGAAGGGCGCTGCCGAAGCCGGAATAAACGTGAATGACATTTGGTTGTTCAGGTTCGAGGACTTTGAGTGTGGGTTTGAGTCTCATTGTATGAGTAAGTCAGGTACCTGTGTAAGAGTTAGTATTGTAATATGGGTAATTCTGAATGCTAAGAGAAGCCATGTAAAATGAACTCCGAGGATATATGTACAGAACATGCATTATGAACCAGAGAGTGTAATGAAAATAGAGAAATGACCAGAGTGGACCAAGGGGAAAGGTTTATCCCCTGACAGAACACATGGAATAGAGTGCCTGCAGGTGGTTTTATAAAAGAAAGAAAAACATGGTTGTAAAGATGTTGGGTGTCCCCAGTTTGTGGGTGGGGGTCAGGAAGCAGATAAAAGAAGAGAAAAGTCTTGACATAAGAGTAGAGAATATGAGAAGCAGAAATGTGGAATAACGTGTAGCCAAATGTCGGGTGAATGCTAAGGTCACAGTTGTTAACAGTGGGTTTTCCCATCCAGCTGGCGCTACTCTCCTGTATTCCTGCAGTGAGCAGTGAGTATTGCATGTAGCATATCTCAGTAGAGGCAGCCTGCAAGGATCCTGAGGAAATGTTCCTAAGATTGAGAACAGAAAAAACATACAAGAAAAGGGAAGCAAGAATAGGCCACCTGATGAAGAAGGGTTTTGACCCAAAACATCACCTATTCCTTTTCTCCAGAGATTCTGTCTGACCCGCTGAGTTACTCCAGCACTTTGTGTCCATTACCTGGCCCATCGTGTTTGCCTCACTATTCAATATGATTATGGTTGATCTAAGCTGGCCTCAACTCCTCTTCTATGCCAGAACCACCAATTCAGTCATGATCTATTCGGGTTATGCCTTCTCCCTGCTCCCGTTGGGCAGAACATACAGCAGCTTGAAAATGCACACGACCAGATTCAGGACCATCTTCTTGCTATTTGGCTTCTGAATGGTCCTTCCACAGGCTAGGTACAGTCTGATTCACCTCAACTATTTGTGGACATTGAACTTTGTCTTTGGAGCTGTTATGCCAGATTGCTCAGGATTATATTCTGCACTCTGTGCCTTCTCCTACGCTCTACCCATTGTACTTGAGTTTGTCTTGATTGTATTTATTTATAGTAATATCTGACTGATTGGATAGCATGCAAAACAAAGCTTTTCACTGTACCACTGTACACTTGACAATAACAAACCTAAACCTAAACTTACAGGTGGAAACATCTCAACAACGACTCAAACAAGACATAAAAGAGATTGCATAAACATGAGTTAGTGCTGCTGCCTCACAGTTTCAGGATCCAAAGATAGACACCAAAAGCTGGAGTAACTTGGCAGCATCTCTGGAGAAAAGAAATAGGTGATGTTTCGGGTCGAGAACCATCTTGAGACTTATGTTTCGGGTGAGACCTTTCTACAGACCATGTTGGTTTCCCACCAGCTGCTTCAGTTTCTCACATCCTAAATCTCACGTCGAAGCCTTGGGATCTTTTGTGTGGTAGATTTGAAACAACAAATAGAGTTTAAGGTTGGTTTACTGGTCTAATACTCTAGAGAAGCATTGTCACCACTAAAGTTATATAGAGGCCAGAGTTTTGTAAGTGACCTTGGTTCAATCAAGGTTCCCACAGTTACATTTAGCAGATTTCCTTTTTTGCTATTTGTGCAGTGGCATTTGTCATTAAGGGCTCAGTAAGTGTGCAGCAAGCCAGAACTAATTTCAATCTTATTGGCAGAGTGTATCAATTTTTGTGCAATATTTATGAATGAGATCTATCTGTCCTTTTAAAATCTCCGCACAATATTTGTGGATCGGTCGATCTGTTTCAATCTCTTTAAAGTCTTTGAGCTACTTCATTCTCTACAGCACTTGTACATGGGTGTATCTGACCCATTCTCATCTTGACATAATATGTGTGGATGTGTATATCTGGTCCATTCCCATCTCTGTATAGCGTGGTCACCTCATCTACATGACCTCACCCTCGCTGAGATATCACAGTGTTCAGGAAGCGTTGGACAGAATGACCATGACTGTGGCCATGGCCAGCATCCTGTCGATTGCTCAGTATGGGGTGATTGCTGGTCGGCGTGGACTCGGTGGTCTTAAGGGCCTATTTCGCGCTGTATCTCTAAAGGCAGGGTTGAGACTGAGACAAATGGGCATGGTGGTCGTATAGACAATGGTGGGCTGAAGGTCCTGATTTTATGCTGCAAAATGCTATGACTAATGTACTTCAACAATGCCCCACGGTGCATCACGAACTGATGTAGAAACATAGGAGCAGAAGTGGGCCAATTAACTCCTCAACCTTTCAATAAGATCATGGTTCATCGTCTAACTTCACTCAATATTCCTGATCACTTGTCCTGGCAGGCCGCACGGCTGGACACACAAGACCCGGTGGAACAGCTTGGGCAGTTTACAATCCAGTGGCATGAATATTGATTAACCTCAAAATGCCTACTCCTGCACCTATTTTCTATGTTTCTATGTTTCTTTAAGGTACATACTTTTATTCTGAGGCTATGGCCTCTAGTCCTAGACTCTCCCACCAGTGGAAACATACCCTCCACATCCACTATATCCAGGCCTTTCACTATTCGGTAAGAATCAATGAGGTCACCCCTCATCCATCTAAACTCCAACGAGTACAGGCCCAGTGCCATCAAACGCTCATCATATGTTAACCCACTCATTCCTGGGATCATTCTCGTAAACCACCTCTGGACCCTCTCCAATGACAGCACATCCTTCCTCAGATATGGGGCCCAAAACAGTTCTCAATGCTCCAAATGCGGTTTGACCAGTGCCTTATAAACCCTCAGCATTGCATCCCTGTTTTTATAACCGTCCTTTCGAAATAAATGCGTTTGCCTTTCTCACTACTGATTCAACTTGCAAATTGGAAATCGTCCTCGAGTACTTCTGTAATTTGCATCAGTAAATTCATACGTATTTGGCACAAAGTATAAAAATTTGCCTCCTATCAGGTGTGGGAGATCAGGGTGCAGTCTTGTTTCTCTGGAAACCATGCTTGCTGCCTACTATTTGCATCTATATATCCCTTCATTATTGCCTCTTACACAGCCAACAATGGACCACCGTTGGCGCTACCTTTCCTTGGTCATCGGTGCCGGCTCTAATTTGTTCTGAACCTTTTCAGACCTCTAGTTTCTGTCTCCCTGACTCTCAGTCTGAAGAAGGTTCTCGACCCGAAACGTCACCAGAGATGCTGCCTGACCTGCTGAGTTACTCCAGCACTTTGTGTCCCTTTTTGTGTATTCACCAGCAACTGCAGTGTAGTTTAGTTTAGTGTAGTGATACAGTGTGGAAACAGGCCCTTTGGCACACAGAGTCTGTGCTGAGCAGGGACACAAGATCAATTTACAGAAGCCAGACAACCTACAAATCTGTATGTCTTTGGAATGTGGGAGGAAACCAGAGATCCTGGAGAAAACCCACGCGATCACAGGGAGAACGTACAAATTCCATAAAGACAGCACTCGTAGTCAGAATCGAGCTTGAGTCTCTGGCGCTGTAAGCAGGAACTTTACCGCTATGTCACTGCCATCCTTACATTTTCTGTTTCTACCTGATATCTTTGCCGGATTGATTAGTTCAATCAATATACAGATTAAAATCAGTTGCCTTCTAGCAGCACAGTTAAAATTATACATTTCCCTTCTTGCGTGCTTTAACATTCATGCGCTGTTTTACTGAGGGGCAACACTTTGCACAATATTTGTATGTAGGATCCATGTTTCAGTCTCTTTGCAGCATTTGTGGGCCGAGTCCATCTGTCTTGTTTCAATCTTTGCACATTGTTTTGGTGCAGGGTGTATCTGTGCTGTTTCAATCTTTGTACTGCCGCAGCGTAAGTTGGACACCAAGTGCTGGAGAAAGTCAACAGGTCAGGCAGCACCTCTGGAGAACATGAATTCTAAAGAAGGGTCTTGACCCTTAATGTCACCTATCCATGTTCTCAAGAGATACTTGCCTGACCCACTGAGCTACTCCAGCACTTAGTGTCTTTTTTTGCAAACCAGCATCTGCAGTTCTTTGTATCTCCATCAGAAGGTATACCTCATTTTAATCCCTCATAACTGGATATTACCAACAAGGATTTTTTTATTGTTTTAGGATGAATAAGGATGGAGTCAATGTGGCTGCTGCTACCAAGAACCTCCTCACATTATACAGTGACATGGACACAGAAGAGAAAGTTAATTTTTACAACTCTTGGGCAGAGAACTATGAAAAGGTAACGTCTATACATGTTTACTTTAGGGGCTAAGACTCTCGCCATCCAACTGTGCAGTAACTTTGCCACTGTTCCTAGGGCCTCACCATGTATCCTCTATAATGCCAGTTACTCTTTTGTACAAATGTCAATGATGAACAAAATGTCCTGCTTTTGGAAACTTTTTCCCTAAGTTTTCTCCAATTGAATTGTTTTGTTATCTGCTTCATTTCTCTAACTTGATATGCAGTCATATTTAGTTTAGCTTAGTCTAGTTTAGAGATAGAGCACGGAAACAGGCCCTTCGACCCCCTAAGTCTGCACCGACCAGTGATCCCCGCATATTAACACTATCGTACACACACACTAGGGATAATTTACATTTATACCAAGCCAATTAACCTACAAACCTGTCGATATTTGGAGTGTGGGAGGAACCCGAAGATCTCTGAGAAAACCCACGCACGTCACAGGGAGAACGTACAAACTCCGTACAGACAACACCCGTGCTCAGGATTGAGCCCGGGTCTCTGGTGCTGTAAGGCAGCAACTCTATTGCTGTGCCACCGTGCCGCCCTATCTTGCCACAAATAATATTGCCAAGCAGAAGGTGACCATTCAGCCCATTGAATTTATACTAGCACTTTGGTAGACATTTCCACAATTTTAAGAGTATTTGAAATGTTCCCATTCAGAGAATGGCAGCCTATTTATCGGCTTATTTATCTGCAACATCACCATGGTTTTCAGACACCCCATTGCATACTCCAGATTGAATAATGGTCTCGACCCCAAATGTCAGGTATCTATGTTCTCCAGGGATGCTGCCTGACTAGCTGAGTTACTCCAGCAATTTGTGGTCTCCAGATTAGTCCTCCTCCTACCATCCTTAACTGCAAGGTATGGATTGCACAGGGTAAAATCCTTTAACCATCGGACCTCATTAGCAAAATCTCTGTCTCTCCACAGGACGTAAGTGTGATGGATTACCAAGCTCCCAGTCTTGGTGTGGAAACCCTCAATTCAGTATATTCGGAAGATCGAAGCAGTGCGCTGGTTTTGGATGTGCCCTGTGGAACAGGAATGGTGGCGGAGCTGGTAAGAGACAAACTCTAATCAAATGTCACAAGAGATAATGATGTGAAACCGTGCCATCTGTGCCCATGCCGGTGTGCTAGTGAAGTGGTCCCAGAGTCAATCTGTTTCTTACTGTGGATGTGGACAGAAATAATGAAATTCTCAACACCACAGTTTCTTTCGCAAATCTGAATGGCCAAAATTTTATAAATATCTTCATTTTCAGAATTGTACCTTCCATCAAACATACCACATCTAGAAGTTGTGTTGTTTATTGAAAATGTCCCCGTGTTGATTCAGATGCTAGAATTCTGAACTAAGAACAGAGCTTGCTGCAAATATTCAGCAATGCAGGCAGTGTCTGTGGAGAGAGAAGCAGAGTTAATGCGAGAGAGCATTAAATAGGTCAAACTGGGATAGAAATAGTGTGTTGCTTTAGTTCAATGACTCTAACCATTTAAGCTTTAATAACGATTCAGCAGTTTCCACGGTGATCTTCTCTGGTAATAGCATCAGATGTAAGGCACAAAAACAGACTGCTGGAGGAACTCGGCAGGTCAGATTGCAAGCTTGAATGGAAAAAGGACAGACGATGTTTCAGGTCGGGATCTTTCTTCAGACTGATGGAGTCGAGAGGTGAGAGCTGGCAGAGAGGTGAGGGGGAGGGCTGGGCCCAGAGCTGGCAAATGAGAGGTGGACCCAGGTGAGGAGGGATTGTTTGGTAGATGAGATCAGATGGAGGGGAGAAAGGTGAGGTAGTGCCCAACACTGGAGATGATAAGTGGGAGAAGCCAAGAGGTTGTAAATGTTTGAATCAGATAAGAAACGAAGGTGGGGAATGCAACGTAGAACGTGAGGGAGAGATAATGAGTAGAAGGGAATGGGGTAGGGGGTAGGGAGAAGATAGGAAACTGAGAGACCTGAATTGAGGAGGGATGGGTGATGTACAGTTGGAAAGGAGTGGAAAGAAAGGGGAGCGGGTAAGGAAGAGGGGAGCTGGTGAAGGTGATGAAATTGGCGAGTTCTGCATGGGTGCAAGAAGCAGCCCAATACAGTCATCATGCAGTGGAGAAAGAGTTGGGGAGAGGTGCCAGCATGCATTTGGACAAAGAATGTTCAACAAAAAGACAGGCAGAGTGGGAAGGCTCATGACCAGAGCTTTGATTTGAAGAAACTGAGAAAGATCAAAAGAAAAATTGTTGATCTCTCAGGCTTTCCTGATAGTCATAGTGTCAGACATACAGCATGGAAATAGGCCCTTCAGCCCAACTTGCCCATGCCAACTAACTTACCCCATCTACACTAGTCCCACCTGTCCGCGTTTGGCCCATATCCCCCTAAACCTATCCGATCCATGTAACTATCCAAATGTTGTTTTAATGTTGTGATGGCACCAGCCTCAACTACCTCCTCCCTCAGTTTGTTCTACTCTTTGTGTAACAATGCTACCCCTCAGGTTCCTATTAAGTCTTTTCCCCCCTCATCTTAAACGTATGTCGTCTGGTCCTTGATTCCCCTACTCTGGGTAAAAGGCATTTGTGCATTTACCCTTTCTATTCCAAATGATGGGGAATGAAATTATAAGCATTCCATTTATTCACCCAGTGGCTTCCAATTATCACCTCCAGTATTGGTTACCATCTCCACCCTTCTCTCCCCCACCTGACACATCTACCAATCAACCCCTCCACACCTGCATCCACCTGCCAGCTCTGCCACCACCCTTTCCGCTCACTTCTCTCCACCAGCAATCTCCCCTTTATTCCATTAGTGTGGAGGAGGTTCCTGGCCCAAAGCATTGTCCGCCTCTTTCCCATCAACATCTCGGTTGTACTGGTAATGGGGGCCAAGGAATTGGAAGTTGTTCCAGTGCTGGTGAACGTATGAGATGTTCTGAATGTTGGTGGGAAAGGGTTGGACTAGAGGGGATAAGATAGATTTATTCACAAAATGCTGGAGTAACTCAGCAGGTCAGGCAGCATCTCGGGAGAGAAGGAATGGGTGACGTTTCGGGTCGAGACCCTTCTTCAGACTGATGTCAGGGGGCGGGACAAAGGAAGGATATAGGTGGAGACAGGAAGATAGAGGGAGATCTGGGAAGGAGGAGGGGAAGGGACGGACAGAAGAACTATCTAAAGTTGGATAAGATAGAGTTGAGTTATGAGGAAATAAGTTCAATGGGGGCAAGTTATCCATTTCCTTCCACAGATGCCACCTGACCTGCTGAGTTCCTCCAGCAGTCTGTTTTTGTTTTCGCTCAACGTTCCAGCATCTTATGGATCTTATGGGTGACACCTTATGGACAGGATAGGTTTGGGCGATATGGACCAATCCATATCCCCACAGTTCGGACTAGCGTAGCTGGGTCTTGTTGGCCGGTGTGGGCAAGTTGGGCAAGGTGAAATGCAGAAAATTCTGATTCCTTCAGATGCAGAAACTGGGCTTCAAGAACTTCCATGGAATGGATGGCAGTGAAGAAATGCTGAAGATATCTGAATCCAAAGGAATGTACCAGAAGCTGATGCACTGTCTGATAACTGCGGATAAACAGCTGCCCGTAAAAGAAGGTAAATGGCTGATATCATCTGTTTTAATGGAAATCCAGGAGAGAAGCACATTTATTCTGTAGAATAATCTTTGAGCATAGAGTTTGTGCCCAATATTGAAGAGATCTTCTTGTCGTCAAGGAACAAGATGCTTAGTGGTTAGTCAGACTTATCTAACTTTAATGGAAGTATAAGAAAATAACTGCAGATGCTGGTATATATCGAAGGTATTTATTCACAAAATCCTGGAGTAACTCAGCAGGTCAGGCAGCATCTCAGGAGAGAAGGAATGGGTGACGTTTCAGGTCGAGACCCTTCTTCAGACTGATGTCAGGGGGGCGGGACAAAGGAAGGATATAGGTGGAGACAGGAAGATAGAGGGAGGTCTGGGAAGGAGGAGGGGAAGAGGGGGACAGAGGAACTATCTAAAGTTGGAGAAGTCGATGTTCATACCACTGGGCTGCAAGCTTCCCAGGCGAAATATGAGGTGCTGATCCTCCAATTTCCGGTGGGCCTCACTATGGCACTGGAGGAGGTCTATGACAGAAAGGTCAGACTGGGAATGGGAAGGGCAGTTGAAGTACTCGGCCACCGGGAGATCAGTTTGGTCAATGCGGACCGAGCGCAGGTGTTGAGCGAAGCGATCGCCGAGCCTGCGCTTGGTTTCGCCGATGTAAATAAGTTGACATTTAGTCTTCCCAGGTGAGACAAAGGTTCACCTGCACCTCCTCCAACCTCATCTATTGCATCCGCTGCTCTAGATGTCAACTTATTTACATTGGCGAAACCAAGCGCAGGCTTGGCGATCGCTTCGCTCAACACCTGCGCTCGGTCCGCATTGACCAAACTGATCTCCCGGTGGCCGAGCACTTCAACTCCCCTTCCCATTCCCAGTCTGACCTTTCTGTCATGGACCTTCGCTCAACAGGTCAGGTGTTTCATTTAATTTAATCTCTAAGAGCATATGCATCTCTTTCAGATGTGTGTGAATATCTGTGTTGCATATCTGCTTGTTGTTGAAATATCCTGCAGGTACCTACGATGTTGTGATGGTTGTTGGTGGAATACTCCAGCAACATCTGCCATGGGAAATCCTTCCAGAATTGCTGAGAATCACCAAAACAGGTCAGTACAAAGGTCAGAAAGGGCAGAAGTAACTCAGCAGATCAGGCAGTATCTCTGGAGAACATGGATATGTGATGTTTGAGGACTTGACCCAAAACGTCACATCTCCATGTTCTCCAGAAATGCTGCCTGACCCGTTGAGCTAATCCAGTACTCCTTCAGAATGTTAACAATCACCTGCAATTTCTTGTTTCTACTCAGTAGAAAGGTCCCACAAATGAAGTGGTATCATTAGAACAGCCAAAGGAAGGAGCACACAACCCAAATAAAACATACAGGCCATGTTTAACTGGTAGAGCAAAATGGCAAGGTCACTTCACACTGACCCATACAAAAGGGATCTGGTGTTACAGAAGGATCACTCTAACTGAGCTGCACTCTAGGGTCCTGGAGTTACAGCAGGAGCATTCCACACTGAAGATGGACACAAAATGCTGAAGTAACTCAGCAGGTCAAGAGTCTAGAGAGTCAAGAGTGTTTTATTGTCATATGTCCCAGATAAAGCAATGTAATTCTTACTTGCAACAAAACAGAATATGTTGTAGGGACATAGGGATTGGCTGAGAGTTCGAACCCTCGGATTGGCTAACGACGTCACGAGGTGGGCCAGCGCGGGAGAGAAGAGTTAGTCTAGTGTTGAACTCCGTCCGGTAAAGACGTATTCGTTGGTTGTCTACAGTTGTGAGTATTGCGTTTGTTACGGGGTTTTTGCCCATGCAAATAAACTCCGTCTTCAACACACACCCGCTTCTAGACTCGCCACAATGTAAACATTACACTGTAAACAAAGGAATAAACGAGAAAAAAAGGTTTGTGTGAGTGTATATATATTTATACACACATATACATACACACACACAGACATACATGCACATAAAACAAACAAACATTTCGGGTCAGGACCCTTCTTCTATCTGAAGAAGTCTGAAGAAAGGTCCCGACTTGAAAAGTCACCTGTCCATTTTCTCCTGAATGCTGTTTGACCCGCTGAGGTATTCTATAATTTTGTGTCTATCTTTGGTACAAACCAACATCTGCAATTCCTTTTTATTTCACTCCATGTTGAGCTGTATTGTAGGGACCTGGTGTTACAGCAGGGTCACTCCACACTGCCCCATACTGTGGGGGTCAAGGTCACTCCACATTGAGCTGCACTGTAGGGACCTGGGTCCATCCACAGTGTCCCCTGCTGTGACTACATGCTGTTGGACTGATTCTAGTCAGGCAGACTGCATGCCTGAACACAGGACATCTTTTCTTCGGCAAGATGTGATGCCATTATTTATTTTAATTGCGACTGCTGGTCTTTCTTTCAGGAGGGCTTATCTGTGTCGCATTGAGGGCTGAGGAGAGTGATCACAGGAGTAAACTGCTTGCTTCCATCCAAGAGTTACTGAAGAAAGGGCTGTGGGAGGAGGTTGTGAAACAACATATAGAGAAGTGGCAGAAGGACATGCTGCTCACAGGAGTGTCTGAAGAATACGCTGATGGAAACGTATCTGTCTACAGGAAGAAATAACCAGAAGAGATTACACATCTGGCACAGAAGCATATGGCTACGCTGCCCAGCTGTCACCATCTATTTTCTACTTCAACCTTCTGCCCACTCTCATTATCAAATCTAACACTATTCCTCTCTATCCCATCTCCCTCATATGTGGGGTCCTTCAACCTGTCTACACTATTCAACTTCCCCTTTGTCTGTGGTAGAGAATTCCACATTCCATGACACTTTTGGGAGACAAGTTTCTTCTTAATCAATTCCCCACTGAATTTCTTTGTGACTATGTTACATTGAGCGACTCCTGTTTGGTTTACAAGTGGACCTTAAGAAATAGCAGCATCACTTGTTATCTACTTGCCCATTCTCTTAATAGATTAATGTGCTCTTTTAATTTATTGACATACTTCTGTTTGACTGTCCCTCCATTTGCAACCCCTCACACCTCCACTGCCCATCCACATGCACACAGACAAACAGACACACATACACACACACACACACACACACACACACATACGCGTACAAACGCACACATATATATGCACACACAGATGGGCACAGATACACACACAGATGCACACACAAACACACACAATTTACAAATTTAATAATTGTGCTTCGGTACATAAATCATTAATGCAAACTATGAACAGCAGCAACCTCAGCACTGATCCTTGCTCCCTACTCTCCACCTTACAGTCTGAACATTTATACATTTTCACTCTTTGTTTCCTGTTCTGAAGCCAGCCACCAATCCATCATATCCCCTGATTTCCTCATTCCCTGAACTTTGTCATCAATATATTATGGACTCCTTATTGAAGGGATTCCGAAAACTGTGAAAAATTACAAGTACCGTAAAACCAATGTCTCCTGTTTTGTTCTTTCCACAAAGTTATCACCTCAAATAATTAAATAAAACCATTTTGAAATCCACCTTGACTATTCTGGTCGCTCTTTTATTACCTCCATTTGTAGGAATTCAGGTTACGTTTCTGCCACCAGTGTCATAGAGTTGCACAGCATCAAACCAGGCCGATTCACCAACAGTTCACAGAAAGTAAGTTTAGAAAAGGGATTAGTGTAAATGTGTTCTCAATGGCTGGCGCAGTCCTGATTTGACTTGGTTGTATTTCTGTATTGTATT
>NW_027602994.1:0-23671 GCF_053455715.1 Rhinoraja longicauda
CAGGACCTTCACAGTAAATGGTAGGCCCCTGGCGAGTGTTGTAGAGCAGAGGGATCTAGGAGTACAGGTGCATGGTTCCTTGAAGGTCGAGTCACAGGTAGATAAGGTGGTCAAAAAGGCTTTTGGCACTTTGGCCTTCATCAGTCAGAGTATTGAGTATAGAAGTTGGGAGGTCATGTTGCAGTTGTATAAGACGTTGGTGAGACCGCATTTAGAATATTGTGTTCAGTATTGGGCACCATGTTTTAGGAAAGATATTGTCAAGCTTGAAAGGATTCAGAAAGGATTTACAAGGATGTTGCCAGGACGAGAGGGTATGAGCGAAAGAGAGAGGTTGAGTTGGCTGGGTCTCTATTCCATGGAGCGCAGGAGGATGAGGGGGGATATTAAGGAGGTGTACAAAATCATGAGAGGAATAGATCAGATAGATGCACAGTCTCTTGCCCAGAGTAGGGGAATCGAGGACCAGAGGACATTGGTTCAAGGTGAAGGGGAAAAGCTTTAATAGGAATCCGAGGGATAACTTTTTCACACAAAGTATGGTGGGTGTATGGAACAAGCTGCCAGAGGAGGTAGTTGAGGCGGGGACTATCCCATTGTTTAAAAAACAGTTAGACAGGTACATGGATAGGACAGGTTTGGAGGGATAAGGAGCAAGTGCAGGCAAGTGGGACTAGGGTAGCTGGGACATTGTTGGCCGATGTGGGCGAGTTGGGCTGAAGGGCCTGTTTCCACACTGTATCACTGTGACTCGATGACTCTATCTATTTTCTATAAACAATTAGATGAAAAATTATGAGTTCTGGGAAAAAACGTGTTTCATTAAGAAATCACACAATGACAGTACCTGGCCCTTGCAGCTCATGTATCCCTTACGTTACTCTGACAGAAATTCCAAACTAGGAACAGCAGCTTCCATGGCTTCAATATCACTTTTCCATTTATCATGCTGGTTTTTCTTTATAACATCTCCGAGTCAGAATGTGAAATTTACCACAATGGGACATCTTCTGTGCTTTTAGTATGTTGGGACTGTATTGGATGGTCAAAGATATTTAATATTAAAAGATATATTATTTTCTATTCTCTTATGCTAGCTAACCTAGATCAACTAATTTAAGCAATATAATTAAAATTCAACAACTGTTAAAGAGCAGCTAGATTATGTGAAAGACCAGTACCCCAAACAAGCAATGGCTTTATCTTACCAAACCAAAGTGGATTCATTTAGAATCCATTTAGAGCAGGCACAGTGGTGCAGCGGTAGAGTTGCTGCGCAATGGCGCCAGGGACCTAGTTTGATCCTGACTGTGGGTGCTGTCTGTACTTTTGTACGTTTGTACGTTCTCCCTGTGGCTTTGTGGGTTTTCTCGGGTGCTCCGGTTTCCTCCCACACTCCAAAGACGTTCAGGTTTGTAGGTTAATTGGCTTCAATAAAACTGTTAACTGTCCCTAGTGTATGGGATAGTGTACGGGGTGATCACTGGTCGACGCAGATTCGGTGGGCCGAAGGGACTGTGTCCGCCCTGTAACTCTAAAGTCTAATCAACATTTTGAAATTAGGATTTCTGAGTGAAAATCTGGTCTCCAGCATGTTTTCAATAAAAGTATTATAAAATGTGTTGCTGATAGAAAGCCTCAAAGAACTAAACTTCACAGACTACCACATTTGAACAGGAGTGGGCCATACATCGAGTGAGCCATTTAATAATACTATAGGTGATCTATATTTTTACTTTGTTGACCCATCTTGATTCCATAACCTTTTTTAGCCTTGCCAAATAAAAATCCAAACGTTGACATTTTCAGTTTCTGCAGCATTCTGGAAGAAACTATTCCAGAATTCCATAACCCTTTATATAAAAAACCTGCTTCCTGACTTCACCCTTGCACAGCCTGGTTCTAATTTAAATGTTATTTGCACTTGTTCTCACTTTTCACCAGAGACAAATGGATCGCCCACCTTACCTTACCAAATTAGTTAATCGCTTTGTAATACTCAATTAGATGTTCCTTCAGTCTTAAGTGTTTGTCCAATGTTCTTTGTATTATAGAACGTCTTACGTATTTATGGGAACATGGCGGGCGGGGGAAGGGGGTGTCTGAAACGCTGGGGTGTTGGTGGA
Source organism: Rhinoraja longicauda (assembly GCF_053455715.1). Taxonomy (NCBI): domain Eukaryota; kingdom Metazoa; phylum Chordata; class Chondrichthyes; order Rajiformes; family Arhynchobatidae; genus Rhinoraja; species Rhinoraja longicauda. Next base: position 2,127 of record NW_027602994.1, read on the forward strand.
AGCAGGTATGATAGTGGCGTTTAACAGCTTTTACGTAGGCACATGGAAGTGCAGGGATTAGAGGGATATGGATCATGTACAGGAGGATAACATCAGTTTAACTTGGTATCGTGTTCGGCACAAGCATTGTGGTCTGCAGGGCCCGTTCCTATGCTGTACTGTTCTATGTTCTGCGGTTATCTCAATGATTCATAAAGTTAACACATTTCAAGGAACAGCTTACAGCGCCAGAGACCCGGGTTCGATCCTGACTACGGGTACTGTCTGTACGGTTTGTATGTTCTCCCTGTGATAAGTGTAGGTTTTCTCCGGGAGCTCCGGTTTCCTCCCACACTCCAAAGATGTACAGGTTTGTAGGTTAATTGGCTGCGGTGAAATTATAAATTGTCTCGAGTGTGTAGCACATAGTGTTAGTGTGCGGGGATCACTGGTCAGCACAAACTCGATGGGCCGAAGGGCCTGTTTCTGCATTATATCTCACTCCCTGTAACTAAAAAAGAAAACAATCAATGTTGATCTTTTGTGCTTTGAGTCAGAGGGAGCGTGGTTGTATTTAGTTTAGTTTAGTTTCATTTAGAGAAAACAGGCCCTTCGGCCTACTGAGTCCGTGCTGACCAGCGATCCCTGCACATTAACACTATCCTACACACACTAGGAACAATTTATACTTATACCACGCCAATTAGCCTACAAACCTGTACGTCATTGGAGTGTGGGAGGAAACCGAAGATCGCGGAGAAAACCCAAGCGGTCACGGGGAGAACGTACAAACTCCATACAGACAGTATCCGTAGTCGGGCTCGAACCCGGGTCTCCGGCGCTGCAAGTTGCTGCAAGGCAGGAACTCTACTGCTGCACCAGTAGAGTTGGTACACCAGTACACCTGCCCCTGTTGTGTGAGCCCATAGTGAAAGTGTCCATGCGTCAGCTCGACTTTTGCTGAGAATTGAATCCAGCTCTAGACTCAACAATTCCAATGCTCTCCAGGACAGCCACCCTCACTCTAACCTCCATCAATGAGAGATCATTGGCATAACCAAAGAGTCAAAGAGAGAAGAAAGGGAGAGCACATATGTTCAGTCATGTCAGCTGAGGAGGTCTGGGATAAAAAGTTACATCTAATGTTTTTCATTGGATTCCACAATGAGCACCTGGGAAAGCTAACACTTTTTACACCACTCAAGACTCATGTGGTGTTAATAAATTGAACCACTCCAACTTTAGTTTTTGCCATTCATTATTTATACCCGCAATGTTACTTCATCAGATTTTCAGAATAATAATCTAATAGAAAACATGTGTTTCCCCGAAAGTTGTCATTCATTATAAAAACAACAAGAAATGAAAAACACAACAACCTATAATTTAACGACAATTAGAGAGGCAGTTCCCATGGCGGTTTTATCGTAGAGACTGTTAACAAGTGAATAGCATCATTTAAAAAAGATTGATTGCAAAAAGCTACACCTCACAGCATCGGGCACTCTCTTGTTAAATAGCCTATCTAAAGTTACAGCTTCAAACAGGAACCGACATTTGGTTCATATTCCTGGTTTTAATGTCAGCACAAATTCCTGTACATAATCATGCATTGTTATAAAGTTTCACTGAATAGAAAGACTTTTAAATTTAAATACGCTCTGTAAAAGAGCCAAGCACCATCAACACGGAAAGCATAATGAGGAAAACATAAGGAAATGCTCATATAGAAGTATTATTTTCTAATGGGATAGATATTTTCAAACTGAAATCATCCCAATCAACATACAGTGTTACATGATTATTAACAATTGCAGCTCAGGTTGTTCAAATATTATTTCCATGTTTCAGGATGTTGTAGGATTTTCACTTCCATTGTTTAATCATGTAAGGATGGCACAGTGGTGCAGCAAAGGAGTTGCTGTCTTGGAGCGCCAGTGATTCGGTTTTGATCCAGACTAAGTGGGGCTGACTATGAGGTGTATGTACATCCTCCCTGTGACCACGTGGGTTTTCTCCAGGTGTTCTGGTTTCCTCCCACATTCGAAAGATGTGCAGGTTTGTAGGTTAATTGGTGTCTGTAAATTACCCCGAGTGTGTAGGATGTGTAACTGGGATAAATCAGTGTACTATCTCTAAACTAAACTAAACATGTAGTAACAAGAGCCCAAAAAGTGGTGGGGAAATGTGACAACATAATGGTGCGCATTAGTACTAGTTTGCTAAAAGTTCAGTGATTACTACTGAAGTAAATGTAACCCGTGACTTTAGATCCTCCATGAACTACTGGAAGATTTGCACCACTTGGTTCTGAGCCCTGAACGAAAAGAACTGCAAACTTGCCACAAGCCTTTCAATTGAAATTAAGTGTAGATGAATCGTGAAATAGAAAATCATGCATGCAAATGTGAACTAACCTCCCTGCTAAAATTTAAGGCTGGTTTTCTAATGATTCCACTCATGATTGTTGTACAGCTTCAACATATAGCACAACAATGTCTTCCCAGAACATGAAGAAATAAGGCTATGAAGTTTCTTTTCAGCAGGTAGTGACTGCTTTGAGAGATTTAGTTTATATTATTCATCATGGCAGCATTGCAAGCCAGTCATTGTCAACCACATGTCTATTCGTGACTGAAGATCATCACACCCTTCAATTGTTTTGACACTCAAATATCTGAACTAAGCAAAAAATCTTTCAAAAGAATAATCTCAGTATATGGCATATGTGAGGAAGTATTAATTTCATACAAGTTCCCAAAGTCTCAAAGAACAAAACAACAATAACCAAAAATGACATCCTTTTTTTATGGCGAATTTGTGTACAGTTTTACTAATTTATTTCTTCTGTCTTTCTTCCACCCCATTTAAAATCTTCTCACCGAGTCATACAGCTTGGAAACAGGTCCTTCGCTCAACTTGTCCATGCTGACCAAGATGCCCGTCTACGTTAATCACATTTTCCCTTGCAGAGGGATCTAGGAGTGCAGGTACATAGTTCGCTGAAAGTGGTGTCACGGGCAGATAGGGTGGTCAAGAAAGCTTTTGGTACATTGGCCTTCAACAGTCTAGGTATTGAATATAGAAGTTGGGATGTTATGTTAAAGTTGTACAAGATCCTAGTGAGGCAGCATTTCAGTTAGTTTTGTTTATTGTCACGTGTACCGAGGTACAGTGAAAACCTTTAGTAGGAGTACTGTGGTATTGTAGACACAAGGAACTGCAGATGCCTGTTTAGAAAACAAGATAGAAAGTGCTGGAGCAACACAGCAGGTCAGGCAACATGCTGATGCTAAGTTACTCCAGCACTTTGTATCATTTTTTATAGTATTGTGTCCAGTTTTGTTCACACTGCTGTAGGATGGGTATCATTAAGCTGGAAAGAGTGCAGAGAAGATTTATGAAGATGTTGCCCAGATTCCAGGACCTGAGCTATAGGGAGAGGCTGAGCAGGCTAGGACTATTCCTTGGAGCACAGGAAGCTGAGGGGTGATCTTATAGAGATGTATAAAATCATGAGGGGAATAGATAGGGCCAATCCAGTCTTTTAGTGTAGGGGAACCAAGAACCAGTGGACAAAGGTTTAAGATGAGAGGAGAAAGATTTAATAGGAACTTGAGGAGCAATTTTTTCACACAGTGGTGGGTATATGGAACGAGCTGCCAGAGGAGGTAGTCGAGGTAGTTACTAAACTAACATTTAAAAGACACTTGAACAGGTACACAGATAGGAAAGGTTCAGAGGGATATGAGCCAAACACAGGCAGGTGGGACTAACATAGATGGGGTATGAACGTTGGGTTGAAGGGCCTGTTTCCATGCTGCATGACTCGATGACTCACTCTAACTCTCTTCTATGGTGCTCCCATTTTGCTGGATGATCTCGAGGTCATCGAGCCACAGCTCCAATTATCTCACACAGTTGGTCAGGAGCTGCAGCTGGACACAATTAGAGTTCAGAGATACGGCATGGAAAACAGGCCTTCCGGCCCACCAAGTCCACACTGACCACCTTTGATGTCAGAGATTAGTTCTACATTATCCCACTTTCTCATCTGTTCCCTACATACAAGGGGCACTTTACAATGCACAATTAACCTACAAACCAGCACGTCCTTGGGGTGTGGGAGGAAACCCATGCAGTCACAGGGAGAACATGCAAACTCCTTATAGAGAGCACCGAGGTCAGGATCGAACCTGGGTCTCCGGGGAATGTGAAGCAGCGGCTCTACCAACACTAAGACCAAGCAAGATCTGTTTTATCTTGCATTATTGTGCTATTACCTTACTCAGTCTCCTCACTAAAGCCTCACAAATCAAAGCCTCTACACTTACCCTCAACATCCCATTTGTACCTTAACAATTACCTGCAGTTCCTTCTGACCTGCTGAGTTACTCCAGCTTTTTGTGTCTATCTTCTGAATACAATGTACTGCAGCTCATAGATCCATGGAACAGATTATTTATTCAGATTAGCAGCTCCATGGACCATAGGCATTCTCCTGCATAATGCCCTGCTCATAACCATAGATTAGCCCCTTCCTTTGCTGAGCACATCTCAGTTCAAATGAGGAACTCATAAGACCACATGTGCAGTCAATAGATTATTTGCTTAGGACCAAAGTTGGGCTTGAAGCCACATTCTTATGACTCAAGAGCCAGAGGGTTGTCAAGTCATTGTAGCTCAGCTGATAAATTGTAATTATGTAACAAAAATCTACTTTCAAGGCTGTTTCAATGTGTTGGCTCCATCCAAGCAACTCATCAACCTTTGTTAGTTCTCCACCTGCCATCCATGTGTTCCTAAGTTGAAATGTCAAAATCATCTGCATGTTGTGATCATCAGTGTTGGGATGGAATAATTTTCATCTGAGCAACACTCTTCCAGAAGAGTTAATAGGAGCAGGATACACTGTGGCCGAGCTCAGCAACATGTGTTAACCCTAATCTCAGCAGATCATTCTCGTTGCATTGATACAGAATTTCTACTGCCCATAGCCACTCTTCCACTGGTGTTATTTCTGACTGAATCCAATATGTTGCCACCCCCCCTCACCTGTATCCACCTATCATTTGCCAGGCTTTGGCCCATCCCCACTTCTTTAGCAGGTCTCTCCTCTCACCCCCCCCCCCCTTAACAATCTATGTGAAGAAGAGTCCAGACCCGAAACATCACCTATCCATTTGATTCACAGATGCTGCCTGACCTGTTGAATTACTCCAGCACTTTTGTATATTGCTCAAGACTCCAGCATCTGCAGTTCCTTGTAGTTCCATGTTACCATCTGTGTTATTTATTCTTAGAACTGGGCCGAGATTGCCAAAGGTCACTCCATGAAATATTGTGATAGACAGTGCAGAGGCTCGCATGTATGTACTGCTTCACTCTGAGCTTCATCCAAACCTATTTTAGGACAGTGCATTAAATTCCCCCTGTATTTGCAGCTTTTCATTCATAAATTTTGCTTTAAAGAATTTTTTTATTTTCAGAGCAAGTTTAGTGGATTATATGGTTACTGGTTAAACTAAGAAACCATCCACAGGAAATTCTTGTTTGACCTGGAACCGTTTTCATTTGTTGGAGAAAGAATGCAGCTTTCTTATGTTTGCATGCAATCTTTGGAAGATATTGGGTAATCATGTTAAAGTCATGCCCTAATTAATTTCTGAGGAGCACAGGCGAATGAATCTGTAGATCAAAACCTTGACATTTGCAGCACTCAAGGAAGTGCTGTGAACAGAGACAAAACGCCTTAGATATATTCTAGCATCAGATTTGTTTCAGCATTGTTACAGCACAGGAAAGGGCTATTTAGCCTACCAGGCTTATACTTTTTTTTTGTAAGAGTTGGCATTTTGTAAGTACCTTTGTTCATTGTAGCCCATGCATTGTTCCTTCAAGTGTTATCCATTTCCTTTTTAAAAGCCATGACTGAACTGACTTCCATTGCACTCCCAAGTAGTGCATTCCAGAATCTAATAGATGCCGCACAAAACAAATATTATTGTCATACTGCCTTTGATTCTTTTCATAATTATCTTAACTCTATACTCTCCATTTCCCTTCACTCATGGAAACTGGTTTGCACCCTCCTGACCCCATTCTCCTGCCTTCTCCCCATAACCTCTGACACCCATACTAATCAAATTTATTGTGCAGCTAACATCCTTTGTGCAAGAAGTTCCTCTGGTAACTTTCTCTTGAGACCTCTTAGACCTTCATACAGCAGTCCCAGAAGCTGGGCACAACATTAACATTTTTAAAGATTCAAAATAACTTCGTTGTTTTGTATTTATGCCTCTATTTATTTAGTCTCGGACCTCTTAAACATTTTAAACAACTTTCTTAAACTGCTCCATCTTCAAAGATTTGTGCACTAGGGGTCTCTGTTTTAATATTTCACATTCCCTCCAGATGTGTATTCTTGTTCTTCTTACCCAAATGTGTACTTTGAACATTTTTGCATTAATTTTCCACTGCCATGTGTTCACCCATTCTGTTTCCTGTCCTAAAGCCAATTTCATATTGTTTCTGTCACTGCCCATTTAGTCCAAGAGCTTCAATATTTCTGGCCAACCAATTACATGGTGGTTTCACAAATGTCAATTGAAAATCCCTCTACATTGCATTCAACCCTCTTTTACCTCATGAAAACAATAATCAAATTAAACGTCTGCCTCAAATACATTTTTATTGGGTTTCCCTTTTAGTCCACATTTATCCAAATAATTATCAAGTATATATGCAGAGAATTATTTGCAGGATCTTCCTCAAGTGATGTTAGAGCAACAGGCATAGATCAGCTGAGTTTATCTTCATAACAAGAGTGTAACACATTCACTCATCTCGTCCACTCACATATCCAAGGAGGATTGGAAGATTATGTTTGATGCCTCTGTGGCGGTCCCTGGTGGTGAGCCACGCGTGGTGCGAACCCTCGGTTCGAGGGGTGTGGTCACAGAACTTGGAATGGGGAGGAGTGGCAGCTGGTAGTGGAGTTCCAGGAGGAGTTGAACTGGTTGAGGGTTTGGGGAACTGTATGGTGCTTAAGGAATAAAGAAAACTTCGCTTGACACGTGTCCCGCTTCATTGGCTTTGCTTGACACTCGTGTCCCGCTTCACCCCCATATTTTCCATCCTGGCGTACCAACTCATTCACTTTAGGTACAGCCAGCACTTTGTACCTCCTTTATCTATGCTCGTATTCACTATGACATTTGTAGTATATTTTTCCTTACAAAGATAGATGCACATTCATTGTTGTCGTACTTCATGCATAGGTCTCCCTGACTTAATCTACATATCCTACATTTTAACCTACATATTTTTGTGCTCTGTGAATGTCATCCCCCTTGTTTTCCTTTTCACTCCTTGGACTTCATACATTCAGCCTGATTTTAGAAACATAGAAACATAGAAAATAGGTGCAGGAGTAGGCCATTCGGCCCTTCGAGCCTGCACCACCATTCAATATGATCATGGCTGATCATCCAGCTCAGTAACCTGTACCCGCCTTCTCTCCATACCCCCTGATCCCTTTAGCAAAAAGGGCCACATCTAACTCCCTCTTAAATATAGCCAATGAACTGGCCTCAACTACCTTCTGTGGCAGAGAATTCCACAGACTCACCACGCTCTGTGTGAAGAAATGTTTTCTCATCTCTGTCCTAAAAGACTTCCCCCTTATCCTTAAGCTGTGACCCCTGGTTCTGGACTCCCCCAACATCGGGAACAATCTTCCCGCATCTAGCCTCTCCAACCCCTTAAGAATTTTATATGTTTCTATAAGATCCCCCCTCAATCTTCTAAATTCCAGCGAGTACAAGCCTAGTCTATCCAGTCTTTCTTCATATGAAAGTCCCGCCATCCCAGGGATCAATCTAGTGAACCTTCTCTGTACTCCCTCTAAGGCAAGAACGTCTTTCCTCAGATTAGGAGCCCAAAACTGCACACAATACTCCAGGTGCGGTCTCACCAAGGCCCTGTACAACTGCAATAGAACCTCCCTGCTCCTAAACTCCTTTTCACTGACTATCATACCAAAAGTTGTCACACGCCTCTATTTCTGCTTCATTTTAACTTCTACCTTTCATCGGGCATCAAGCTCTACCTTTGATTGCCCTACCATTCCCCCAAAGGGAATGTGCCTGGATTGTACTCCAACCATCTCCTCCTTAAAGTTATTTACGGCTGATTACAGTCTTGCTTCCCAGTTATTGATTCCAGTTTACCCTGACCAGATGTATTTTTAACCCTCTGAACTTGGCCTTCCTTCAGTTAATTTATTTTACTCCAGGCTACACTTTGTCCTTTATTAGTTAATCTAAATCTTATGATACTCTGATCACAACCCCCTAAATGTTTCAACAATGAAATAAGCTCCATTTATCCTCATCTCTTTTTCTTGGAATCAGAGATTGTGCAGAGCCTGCTTCCTCATTTTGCTGGAAACCTATTGATCTGAAAAAATCCCCCTCCACCCCACCACCCCATTTGGGAAAGTCTTCCCCTCCACCTGTCACAATCATTTTATCTCAATCTAATATAAGGATGGTTGAGATGTTCCATTATAGGTCTTGCTACCAACACCCTTGCAAATTGCTCCTGTGCCTTCCTGCTAGTTGGTCTACAAAAAAGACACAGCGGTATCCTTACTTTTCCATGATTCTAACCAAGGCATCATATTCTCGAACAGTTATTTTTGCTTGCATCTCACCAACCTAATTTAACATTTTTGGCAAAATAAAACTACCTTGCACTTTTTTCTTCTAGCCTCATAACTTCAAATACTGAAACATTTATTTCTCTAATACTACCCACTTCTTAGATTTTTTTCTTATGTGTTTCTCTGTATTAAGTTTTGACTGAAGGAGTTGACAGAGGAACTGTCGGCGTGGACTAGTTATTCTGTAAGCAAGTAAGAGTCATCCCAAAGCAACATCACAATTTAAATTGATTTCTTCAGTGCTATTTAATAAAACGATGCTGTACAAAGGGGAACTCACTGATTTTTTTTATTAACTTGATATTCAGCTTTTAAATTATTTTTGTCATATTTAATTCTGTCATGTACTCCATCCAAATCGATTAGCTCCAAAAAAAAATGAGCACCTTTGGAGTTGTGGGGTTTTTTTTGGGGGGTTTTGTGGTATAACTCCACTATGTTATGCTAATATGTGGGTCATGTAATAACCTGGTTGATATTGGTGGTTATTAATTACAGGCACCAAAATAAATGGAAGAAAAGAAATGCCAAAATGTTTCAGCACAACCCGGAAATGGAACAATATTCAAAAAGCAACGGAAAAAAAAATCTGTGAAAGTACATCCAATGATAACAGGGACTGGAATTGAAATAAGTTTCTGCAAAGGAAATACTGAGCATTTGCTAAACAAATGAAATCAAAAGATTTGGTTAAGTCTCTGTACAATTATTTGCTGCAGGCAAGATTTCACTTACGCAAGTTAAAGAGAATAAGATATCTAATTTTAATGTGAGAGTGTGTAGCAAGACAGAGATTTACATCATATATTTCAATATGATGGCAAAAAAATAAGGTTCTTACATCTCAGAACGACATGAGAGCTGAAATACTGGATTATTTCAGAAGTCAATTGTTCGAAAGCAAATATAAAGGACTCAAAAGGTGCATTATAGGAATTTATGTTGGTTTTCAGTCCAATGGCTTATAAGCACATGACCAGAATCAATGCAAGAACATGTCGAAGGACAGATTTCTGGATATGGTCTAGAATGATTTATCTTTGCAGTGAAATCTGTCCAGATGAAAAACAGAAAAAGCAAGGTTGCAGCTCGGAACAAGTCACCTGGGAAACATTCAAAATATCCAGGTTGGAACCATACGAGAAAAATCAGGCTTTGTAATGGATGGTTAGACGCTGCTGTGATTTGTAATAAACTGGAATGAAAAATTATTTGAAGTTGAACTGGAAATCCACATCAGGCAAGCAATTTAAACAAGCGTGTTTATATAAGGCAGACAATTCCTAAGGGTGCACAATGAGAAGCCAGTTATTTAGTTGAAGAGCAAAATGGCCAGATACTAAAAAGGCAGCAAACCAGAGGAACATTTACAATATATAAACTTTAATATCCATCTTCCAGTTTATATTTGCTGTATGATCTTACAAGAGATCTCTGCGTATTTTTACAGGTGCTGCAGCTGGTTGATTAATTTCAATATGGTATCTCATGTGTGTACTGAAGTTTGGGAGTTGCTATATTGGTAGGATATTATTAGATGCACAAGACAAATGCCTGCCACAAGCTGAACAGAAGTACAATATCCTTGCTAACACCAACCCCTTAACCTTGTGCTGTCAAGAAACTCAACAGTTGGGAGGTTACTCAGCCATTTTATCTTGAGCTTGTGGTTTGTGCACAAACCAGGTGCTCCCAGACATGAGGCAGATAGTCCCTTGGGGCACATTACAGCTCAGATGGGGAGCAGAGAGATAATGGAGCAGGACAAGCAGCTGGATGGAGGTAGAGGGGAGATGCCAGCAGAATGAGCCCAATGATTCAGAGAGCAATTCTTCCTGAACATCAGTGTGGAAGTTTTTGAGGTAACATTGCTTCACAAGGAACATCATGACTGAAATGAGCTGACCTCTACAGGTACACTTCCAACCTGGCAGCGGGTCGAAGACTGGATTGCCAGTGCTGTCAGGGTCATTGCAGCAATCGAATTTTATGCATTAACATTTCTTCAAGATGGAGATATGTGTAGCATCACATCGTATGCCAACAACTGTTGCATTCAAGAGCCTCGCTGATGTTTAGCGTTTCAACAGAGTGGAGAACAACTTTGCAATGACACCATTGACTGCAAGCACATTACTTTGGGGTTGCCGGATATCAACTCAGAGATGAACTACAATTTGAAAGGATTCTATTTCTCAATATGAATCAAGTTCCTACGGGTAAATATCAACAAATATTTGCATCAAATTCCTAGGTGTAAATATTACCAAAAGTTTACCCCGCTCCAACCACATTGACACTTTGTCCCTCTTAAATCTCTCCTATGTTGTAAAGAAACATAAGGGAGGCACGTTGACACAGTGGTAGAGTTACTGCCTTACAGCGCTAACGACTCGGGTTTGACCCTGACTACGGGTGCTGGCTGTATGGAGTTTATACATTCTTCCTGTGACCTTCATGGGTTTCCTTTGGGATTTCGTCCCACACTCCAAAGACGTACAGGTTTGTAGGTTAATTGGCTTGGTAAAATTGTAGATTGTCCCTTGTGTGTTGGATAGTGTTAGTGTATGAAGAATGCTGGTCGGTGCGGACTCGGTGGGCCGAAGGGCCTGTTTCTGCACTGCATCTCTAAACCAAACTAAATAAAAGAAAGTGAAGATCAGAAACGGCGAGCTCTCTTTCCTATCTGCCACCGTGTTTACTGAGATGCATTGGACTCAGGACCTTTTACTTCTAAGTTCTAAGGGTGCTCCAGTATTAATTTGAGCAACAATTCACAGATTGTATCGAAACTGAGAATAAATAAAATTATTTGCTGACCCATTTTTCGAAGCAGAGAAATTCAGTTTTCAGTTTAAACCTATCAACCTCCAATGCTCCGACTCACTTCACAGCAAATAGAGCAAAGGAAATCTGCTCAGGTTTCACATCAGTTTTCATTCAGAGCAGTTTCCAAGCTACAGCAGGGAGCCATGAAGTCAAAGGTGCAGTCAGATCATTGATATAATCTTGAGGCAGCAATGTGGCTGACAATATCCAGAATAAAGCCTGACATTCCCAAGATGGTCTCTTAGAAGCAGTGGAACATGTCACATTGATCCTGAGAAAACATGCATTGAACTGAATTAAAATATGATTGAGCAGTCGCATAAAAACAAGAAAGTAAAATAAAGTAAAAATGCTTGGTTGGACAATCTACAACTTGCAAATTAGAAGAGAGTAAAAGGTTGAGGCGGCACAGTGGCGCAACGGTAGAGCTGCTGTCTTCCGGTACCAGTGACCCGGGTTTGATCTAGACTACAGGTGTTGTCTGTATGGAGTTGGTACATTCTCCCAATGATCACGTGGGTTTAATCTGGGTGCTCCGGTTTCCTCCCACATTCCAAAAACGCGCAGAATTGTAGGTTAAATGGCTTCTGTAAATTGTCCCTAGTGTGTAGGATACAATTAGTGCATGGGTGATTGTAGGTCGGTGTGGACTCAGTGGGTCAGTGTGGACTCAGTGGGCCAAAGGGCATGCTCCCACGCTGTATCTCTAAAACTAAACTAAAATGCATTGATAGAAGATAGAACAGATATGATATCAAAGTCATCTTAAATGGTTTAAGCCTCTGCAGTGATCATTCCCATAATGTCTTGCATCATTGCCTCGAATGGGGAGAAAACCACAGAAGTAACACTGAGATCCATTATTGTACCGGTGCCAAAGAATGTCTCTCCAGCTTGTTTAAATGACTACCGACCGGTGGCCCTCACCTCGGTTGTCATGAAATGCTTCGAGAGGCTAATCAAGAAGCACATCTGTGCCCTCCTTCCTCGCAACATGGACCCACTACAGTTCGCATACCATCCGAACAGGTCCACGGATGATGCGGTCTCCCAGGTTCTGCACACCGCTCTCTCTCATCTGGACAGCCAGGGGGGCTATGTGAGGATGCTGTTCATTGACTTTAGTTCAGCTTTCAACACAATAGTCCCCAGCAGACTGGCTGAGAAGCTGCTGGAACTGGGGCTTAGCACCCCTCTGTGTGCCTGGGTCCTGGACTTTCTCACCACCAGGCCCCAAGTGGTCAGGATGGGAGAACACACATCTAGCCCCCTCACCCTGAACATAGGATCCCCCCAGGGTTGCGTCCTTAGCCCCCTACTGTACTCCCTGTACACACATGACTGTGTGGCCAGGTTCAGCTCAAACTCCATCATCAAGTTTGCTGATGACACTGTGGTGGTGGGCCGGATCTCCGACAACGATGAGAAGGCCTACCGGGAGGAGGTGGCTGATCTGGCACTCTGGTATCAGGACAATAGCCTCCTCTTGAATGTCAATAAAACTAAGGAGCGGATTGTGGACTTTAGAAGGGCTCAACATCCAAGGACGTACACGCCACTGGAGATGAATGGGTCTACTGTGGATAGGGTGAGCAGTTTTAAATACTTGGGAGTCCACATCAAAGAGGATCTGACATGGGCAACGCACATTGCCGCACTGGTGGGTAAGGAAAAGCAGCGCCTTTACCACCTTAGACAGCTGAGGAAATTCAGAGTGTCTCTGAGGATCCTTCATTGCTTCTACTCTGGGGCTGTAGAGAGCATCCTGTCCGGCAACATTACAGTCTGGTTTGGGAACAGCTCTGCCCAGGACAGGATGGCCCTGCAGAGAGTAGTGCGTTTGGCAGAACGCACCATGGGAACTACACTAGCCCCCCTGCAGGACCTATACATCAGAGGTGTAGATCGAGAGCAAGCAAGATTATGAGGGACCCCTGCCACCCCAGCAACGGACTGTTCCAGATGCTACGATCAGGCAAGTGCCTCCCTGTCACGCTGTGAAAACGGAGAGGATGAGACGGAGTTTCTTCCCACAGGCCATCAGGACTGTTAACTTTTATAACTCCAGGGACTAAATTTTGTCTTCTCTGTATTAACTTTATTTATATGCTGTAACTGTAATTCTTTTTTTGTGCACAATCCGCAGGCATTGCCACTTTCATTTCACTGCACATCGTGTATGTGTATGTGACAAATAAACTTGACTTGACTTGACTTGACTTGAATTAAGTTTTCAAAACTTGATTCAGTGCCACTTTTTTCTGAAAAGGAATCAGAAGCGTGAATGTGTTGCAATCTGTTTGGAGGATACCATGTTTGAATATTTGTTGATACAAGAGACTGCAGAAGGCTGGAATCTGGAGCAAAACACAAACTGCTGGAGGAACTCAGTGGGTCTGCACAGGCAAAGGGATCAACAACGTTTTGGATTAGGAACCTGCATCAGGACTGAGAGTGTGAAGACGAGATGGGCGGCATAAAGGGGTTCAGGGGAGGGTGATTGCAACTGGCAAGCAATGGGTGAATCCAGAGGGGAAGGGAAAATGGAGATAGCGATAAAGACTGGGAGGTGATAAGCGAAGATAACAAAGGGTTGCAGATTGTGGAATATAATGCAGAAAAATCGGATGAGTTTAGGTAAGCATTTCGGTTGACATGGAGGAGTGGGCCAAAGAATCTATTTCCACACTATGTAACTCTCTGATAAAGATTGGTGGTGACAGAGAGATATGGTGAATTTTTAAACGGAGAAGCTGAAGCCAGCAGTGCAGTTGGTTGGAAATGGCATTTGGAGATATTCGTACTGATCTTGACCTCTCCAGTCAGATCATTAAATCTCGATGCACACTGTATTTTTGCAGTAATTCACCAGTTGTTGACCACTCTTGTACGTCAGGAATTTTGGGGGAAGAGGTTGAGGATCTCTTGCCTGAGTGTATGTGACATTTGCCTCTATTTTGCCTCTTCAATTTTTGAACAATGCTGCCTGCTACTGTATCTCCAGTACTCTGGCTGTGGTTAACTATGCACAGACTATTCCTAATGATTTCAGCACTTCCAGCAATCAAAAGGCAAAGCAAATTGCGCATAAAAACCCACACACAGAGGGTGGTGCTCTGCATATATTTCATTACATGTCTGGCGGTTAATTAACCATTGTGATCCCTGTGCCCACGTTCAGCAGTTGTCCAATTTAACCGTCAATGATTTTCAAAGTAAACATGAGACCGAATTCCACTGCTCATATCATCCATGATAATTGTGACCTGCTGTACATACCAAGTAAATGATGCTAATAAACTAACACTACCTTAGGCTTCAATTAAAAAAGTCCTGCTCATAACAGATTAAAACACTGCCAAATATTGTGGACAGTTTCATATGCAATCACCTTATCTTTAGTTACCCATTTCAAGATTTCTGCTCATTCTGGACTAAGTCGAACCTTCAAGCATGTTTAGCTGATGGAAAATGGTTGAAGGTTTGACTTAGTCCAGAATCGGCAGAAATCTTGCTCCTTGTAAAAGCGCAGTTAACAATGAGATTCTAGGTGCGGCTGCTAACAATTAGGTATGGTAATTGTGAAGTGGGTTCTTTGTGTTTTTAGTTGCTTTTAGGTAGGCATCCTTTTGGCTTTAACATCTATCAGATAGAGAGGGTGAATCACAATAACATGAATGCTCCTGTTATGTTTTTCTAAAGTAATGCCACAGAAATATTGGTGTTAATTACGCTCATTAAACTTGGAGAGCAGACTTAACAAGCCAGCACAATCTGTAAGCATTTGCAATTCCTTGCGGCTACTTATGTAAGGATGCCTGGGAAAGACTGAAAAGAAAGAGAGGTAGATAGACACAAACATCTGGAGTAACTCAGCAGGTCAGGCAGCATCTCTGAAGAAAAAGAATGGGTGACGTTTCGGGTCGAGACCTTTCTTCAGACCAGCATCTGCAGTTCCTTCCTCCTCAAGAAAAAGAGTTAGACCCCCAGTAAAAATCTGTTGAATGTGACTGTGGAACTCTTTGAAAGTGGACTGTAAAAAGGAAGCATGCAGGTACAGCAGGCAGTGAAGAAAGCCAATGGAATGTTGGCCTTCATAACAAGAGGAGTTGAGTATAGGAGCAAAGAGGTCCTTCTGCAGTTGTACAGGGCCCTAGTGAGACCGCACCTGGAGTACTGTGTGCAGTTTTGGTCTCCAAATTTGAGGAAGGATATTCTTGCTATTGAGGGCGTGCAGCGTAGGTTTACTAGGTTAATTCCCGGAATGGCGGGACTGTCATATGTTGAAAGACTGGAGCGACTAGGCTTGTATACACTGGAATTTAGGATGAGAGGGGATCTTATCGAAACGTATAAGATTATTAAGGGGTTGGACACATTAGAGGCAGGAAACATGTTCCCAATGTTGGGGGAGTCCAGAACCAGGGGCCACAGTTTAAGAATAAGGGGTAGGCCATTTAGAACAGAGATGAGGAAAAACTTTTTCAGTCAGAGAGTTGTGAATCTGTGGAATTCTCTGCCTCAGAGGGCAGTGGAGGCCAATTCTCTGAATACATTCAAGAGAGAGCTAGATAGAGCTCTTAAGGATAGCAGAGTCAGGGGGTATGGGGAGAAAGCAGGAACGGGGTACTGATTGAGAATGATCAGCCATGATCACATTGAATGGCGGTGCTGGTTCGAAGGGCCAAATGGCCTACTCCTGCACCTATTGTCTATTGTCTATTGTCTATTGTCTTTGCCCTTGTCACTCCTTAAGTGTGGAGGAGAACTGGAATCATTGCCCTCCAACTGACTGAGGACTTTAATTTGCACACACCCAATGCCTTTTGCTGGAAACTACACTACACTGCATGTGCATTTGCAAGCTTATCTGAAAATGGAATTGTGCCCATGGGTGAGAGAAAGTGTCCTTCCCCAACTCCACCTTTCAACTGCTGGTCTTCTAATTCATTGAAAAACGAGTGGCCAGAATTGAAAAGCAGCCAAGGATATACTGTATTTGTGAAATAGATTAGCCGCGAAAATGTAATATCTACCGCAGCAGCTTGTAGTAGAAGTACATGTCTAAATTGTTTCATTATGAACAGAAATGAATCAAAACTTTAGGTTAAACTTATTTCCAAATAAAATATCCTATTTTCATTTATTTTCAAACACACAGTCCACCAGACTAGACTGCTCAAGGACATCCATAATAATTTACATATAATGTTATTGACAACATTGAAATAGTTGGTGCTTCTATCTATTGGATAAAGATGTATGTATTTATCTTCAAAAACGAGTGCTTCTTTAAGCAGGTCTTATTTGGAGAAAGAAGTCTGCAATTTATTCAGATGTCTCTGTCTGCTTCCTCTAGTTGCACTTGTGCCAATAGGTAATAACCAGCCCAGGTGTGAAATGGTACCCTCTATGTACAACTCAGACAAACCTTTATGTAGGCAGGAACTGTAGATGCTGATTTACACCGAAGATAAACACAAAATGTTGGAGCAACTCAGCGGGAAAAGCAACATCTCTGGAGAGAAGGGATGGGTGACTTTTTGGGTCGAGACCCTTCTTCAGAATGAGAGTCAGGGGAGAGAAAAACTAGATATATGGAAGGGGTAAGGTGTGAAAACGACCGATCAAAGCAAACAATGGTCAAGGAAATGTAGAATAATTCATTGTTGGCTGAGGGGAAGGTGACAACGAGGCATTCAAATGATAAAATTAATCAGGAGGACAGTAAAACTAGTCAGAAAACTATGGTGGAGGAAGGACAGAAAGAGAAAACAAGGGTTACCTGAAGTTAGAGAAATCAATATTCATACCGCTGGGTTGTCAGCTGCCCTAGCGAAATATGAGGTGCTGGTCTTACAATCCTCAAACAAACCATTGTTTTCTCGAGCCACTGTTTCTTCAAATTACAATGGTCAACATTAAAAGTTCCTTCTCATTTAAAAATCCCATTTTACTCCAACTATTTTTCCTGACGCGATGCAGTAATTAAAATATCTCGTATTATCCTTTTGTTTAACAGACAAGGCATAAAGACAACACTGACCACTGCACTTTACAGTGTGAGTAAAGCTCCCACAAAAAGCATCTTTTCTGGTGATCCATTTGTGACTCAGGATTTGGAGAGATTGTGTGCCTATGTGTGGGAGGCAAAAAACAAACAAAAATCTAGGGATACTGGCTCCAAAACTGATCTGCAGACATCAAAGGATGTGAAGATGAACAGTTCCTTATTCGGAAATCTCGTGGAAAGTCTGAAATGGTGTCAGCAGATTGTGGCGGTAATTTCTTTTTCATAAACCTTGCTTAGTTAAAAGGATCTGGTGTAAACAATCAACAGCTACCTTAAGTCACTACCACTGTCAACTCACATTGGCTGCCCCCAGGGCTTCTACTAGCCCAGAGGAATGGTTCACTTAAAACGATAATGCACCAATGTCGACTTGAGATGCACACACTTAAAGGGGGGAAAATATGTCCAGGCCACTCATATTCTATAAATGTCATGTCCTCATCCTGTGAAGAAAAGATGGCTGGGAACTTCTAATGGCAGAACTATAGCAGGAAGAGGAACACCCTAAGGCACCTTCAAAAGGAAGCGCTCCTGATAATAGGGAGACAGTAAGACTGCAAATACACTTGGTACAAAAGCACAAGCACAAAAAGCAATGTCAGATTCAAGTGTTTGTTCATATTTCTGCAGTGGCCTTAGTAGACTCAGTGTCTCAAGCATCCTAAGGAACACTTTAGATTATGTTTCGCTGTCCTTTATCTTTCCCTGCAACTCCAACTGCACAACATCTTTTCCTTTCAGATCTGCAGCGGCTCACTCATTGCACCATTGTCTGATTAAGAGGCAGCACAGGGGCACCCGCTCTTGAGATAGAAGTTATCAGATAAGAAGAATTTTCACTGGATGAAGTACAGAGTATAAGGAACAATAAGGATCTGGCAGAGATAGATAGATGGTCAGTTCTCTAAGTCTCTATCTCTTGTGGAGCTGATCAAGATTGTTGCGTTGCGTTTGGTGTTGACTTAGAAAAATGGGAGAATGTATTACAGGCAACAGTGGCTTCTAGAGTGGGTGTTTAGAGTTTAGTTTCATTTAGTTTAATTTAGTTTAGTTTAGTTTAGTTGATTTTAGAGATACAGATTCAACCCGCCGATTCCACACCAGCCAGCGATCCCCGTACACTAACAACTAGGGACAATTTACAATTCTTATTCTAGCCAATTAACCTACAAACCTACACGTCTTTGGAGTGTGGGAGGAAAACGATGTGTGGGGGAAAACCCACGCGGTCATGGGGAGAATGTATAGGTGCTTTCATTTCTTCAGGAGATAACTGTAGGATCCACCCAAGCACCATCCGCAAAGCTTTTTCACGACCTTGTCGAGCCCAGAAAGATGTTTGTGTTTGCACCTTGCAGCAGTGGACTCTGAAGAGTGATCACAGATGTCTCTGCAGAGAGTAGAAATGTCCACACAAGAGGAAATTTCATACAAGTGCCTGTTACCTCTTGATACTGTGCGCAACGGTCTGGCAGAATAAATTGGATCTGGGGGATTTACCCCAGTCATTCACAGGCAAATGCATCTTGCCTGTCAGTGTGTCTGACCGATAGTGGATTACAAGGTGAAGCAAATGAAGCAGTTGGCATTGAAGCAGACACACAGTGAAGAGATCATTATAAATGGAGTAACTGGAATCTTTGACATTTTTGGATGAAGGTGGCCTGTAATGCTGATATAGTTAACCACATAGAATGTTGATTTCATTTCTGTGAATATTTTTAACTGTTGGGCATATAATAATGACTGGAAAAATATTTCAAAAATGCATTTGGTAGAATTCTTGAACATTGGGGGAGTGATGGGAGTAAGAGAGAGAGAGAGTAAAGTGACTTTGTCCCACAGTGTCAAATTCATTCATTGAAAGTACATGATTATAATTTGTTAGCCACTGCACTGGCTGTTGGCTGCTGTGTTACATAGCCTCCCTTTCCTTTCGACTTTCTTCGTGTTCTGGGGATGAAAGTCAGGCATCTTTCTTGTTCATCTTCCTATTCAATCTACAGAAACATAAATCTTTTCCTCATTACAATATTATGGAATATTAAGCCACAGTTATTTAGTTTAGTTTAGTTTAGAGATACAGCACGGAAACTGGCCCTTCGGCCAACCGAGTCCACACTGTCCCAGCGATCCCCGCACATTAACACTATCCTACACACACTAGGGACAATTTACATTTACACCAAGCCAATTAACCTACATACCTGTACGTCTTTGGAGTGTGGGAGGAACCTGAAGATCTCGGAGCAAACCCACGCGGTCACGGAGAGAACGTACAAACTCCATACAGACAGGATTGAACCCGGGTCTCCGGCGCTGCAAGCACTGTAAGGCAGCAACTCTACTTCTGCACCACCGTGGCTGCCCTTTATTCTAGAGCTTTTAGCAGAATAAGTTTAGCAGAAAAAATAGCAGAATTTTTATAACTAAAATCAGGTCATGTACATTTTACGCAATTACACGGGGTTCATAATACCCAATCTCTCCCTTCGTTTGCAGAAACATCAGAGTCATTCCCACAATTCAGTAAGGACTACTATCAATTGAATAACAGCAGCATGATATTTATGTAGACTGTAGCCACTTGACATAATCGCTTCTTGAAACCAACCACAATATTTACACAGACCCCATATAAAATTACAGTATGTGAATATAGATATACATATTTGCTCAGTTCTGGGTCAGAGAAAAAATGTGACAAGACCATGAGATTTTGGGGGGGATATTTGGCTAAACATACAGGGAACATGGCAACCCACTTTGAAGGGCTGGATCCACATAAGAACTTGAGAGATACATCAAACCTCAAGCCAAGAAACACTGCTGAGGATTAGGGAAAACAGATGCGTATACGTGGAATATATCAAACTAAACGTGGAATGTATCAAAAGGCCAAGATCAGGCTCGGTTGGAAACAGACAAGGTATGAACACATTAAGAATTTGGGGCTGATACTTTTGAGAATCAATTCATTATTTCACATTCACAGAAACAAACTGTGTAGGAAAGAACTGCAGATGCTGGTTTAAATCGAAGGTAGACGCAAAATGCTGGAGTAACTCAGACTGAAGAGTCTCGATCCGAAACATCACCCATTCCTTCTCTCCAGAGATGCTAACTGTCCCGCTGAGTTACTCCAGCATTTTGTGTCTACCAACAAACTTGATAATATGGGTGGTGGGGGCATGGAACAAGCTGCCAGAGGAGGTCATTGAGGCTGGGACTATCCCAACATTTAAGGAACAGTTAGACAGGAACACGGATAGGACAGGTTGGAGGGATTTGAGCCAAATGCAGGCAGGTGGGACTAGTGTAGCTGGCACATGTTGGTCGATGTGGGGAAGTTGGGCTGAAGGGCCTGTTTCCACACTGTATGACTGAGTCTATCACTCTAATAGACTGGAAATACCAGGAGGGCCCCTTTTTTGCAAGTTTATGCTGCATATTGGAGCCCTCAGGAAGCTACCAGTTCACCAAAGGTGGTCATAGCCTGTTCAGAAGAGCTGTCCATCAAGCGAATTAGATTCTCAAAACAACTCTCCTGACTGATCTCTTCCGTATGTTTGCTTGTGCATTTGGCCGCTATAAGGGCATCAGGAAAGCAAAAAATCAGTCTCAGTGTAAACACTAACACAGTCCACATTAAACCGCATCTGCCATGCATCTGCCGTGCATCTGCCCACTCACTCAACCTATCCATGTCACCCTGCAACCATCCAAACAGACATTCATTTGCATGTCAGCCCTTGCACACCCTTATTTCCTACAAGACAAAACCAAGTAGTAGTTCAAGTGACAGTGAGCATCATTTCCGGTCAAACTCAGTGGTTTCTATGCTTGTTTCATAGGGAAAACATCAATGGATCATCTCAGCACTCCATAGCCCCCAGCAACACTGTCATTTCAGCCAGCGAAACCAATGTCAGAAGATCC
>NW_027602995.1:0-23603 GCF_053455715.1 Rhinoraja longicauda
CTTTCTCCCCTGGCGTCAGATAACGCTTTTGCGCTGCAGCGCGGTGACCAATCAGAGGTGCTCCTCTCCTGGGAACAGATGACGCCATAGACATGGGCGCGGCGGCCAATCATAGGTCGCTTTAAACCCTGGCAACAGATGACGCCATAGACATTGGCGCGGCGGCCAATCAGCGGTGCTCTTTCTCCCCTAGGATCAGATGACGTAATGCGCTGTGGCGCGGTGACCAATCAGCGGCGTTCTTTCTCCCAAGCACTACATGACGCTTATAGACCATTGGGCGCGGCGGCCAATCAGAGATCCCTTTTTAGTCCTGGCATCAGATGACGCCTCAAGGCCCGCCATTTTAGTAAGCAAATCCCGCCCGCATGAAGAGGGAGTTAGATGTGGCCCTTGTGGCTAAAGGGATCAGGGGGTCTGGAGAGAAGGTAGGTACAGGATACTGAGCTGGATGATCAGCCATGATCATATTGAATGGCGGTGCGTACAGGCTCGAAGGGCCGAATGGCCTCCTCCTGCACCTATTGTCTATGTTTCTGTTTCTACAAATTAAAGCTCGTAGCTTTTTGAGTTTGTTTGTACGTGGGTGAATCTCTCTCTCCCTCCCCTCCCCCTCCCTCTCCCTCCCTCCCTCCCTCTCTCCCTCCTCCCTCCCCCTCTCCCTCCCTCCCTCCCCCTCTCCCTCCCCCTCCCTCCCTCCCTCTCCCTCCCTCCCCCTCCCTCCCTCCCTCCCTCCCTCCCTCCCTCCCTCCCTCCCTCCCTCCCTCTCCCTCCCTCCCTCCCTCCCTCCCTCCCTCCCTCCCTCCCTCCCTCCCTCCCTCCCTCCCTCCCTCCCTCCCTCCCTCCCTCCCTCCCTCCCCCTCCCTCCCCCTCCCTCCCTCCCCCTCCCTCCCTCCCTCCCCCTCCCTCCCCCCCTCCCCCTCCCTCCCTCCCTCCCCCTCCCCCTCCCTCCCTCCCTCCCCCTCCCTCCCTCTCCCTCCCTCCCTCCCCCTCCCTCCCTCCCCCTCCCTCCCCCTCCCCCTCCCTCCCTCTCCCTCCCTCCCTCCCTCCCTCTCCCTCCCTCCCTCCCCCTCCCTCCCTCCCCCTCCCTCCCCCTCCCTCCCTCCCTCCCCCTCCCTCCCCCCCTCCCCCTCCCTCCCTCCCTCCCCCTCCCCCTCCCTCCCTCCCCCTCCCTCCCTCCCTCTCCCTCCCTCCCTCCCCCTCCCTCCCTCCCTCCCCCTCCCTCCCCCTCCCTCCCCCTCCCTCCCTCCCCCTCTCCCTCCCTCCCTCCCCCTCCCTCCCTCCCCCTCCCTCCCTCCCTCTCCCTCCCTCCCCCTCCCTCCCTCCCCCCCTCCCTCCCCCTCCCTCCCTCCCCTCCCCCCTCCCTCCCCCCCTCCCTCCCTCCCCCTCCCTCCCTCCCTCCCCCTCCCTCCCTCCCCCTCCCTCCCTCCCTCTCCCTCCCTCCCCCTCCCTCCCTCCTTCCCTCCCTCCCTCTCCCTCCCTCCCTCCCTCCCTCCCTCTCCCTCCCTCTCTCTCTCTCCCTCCCTCCCTCCCTCCCTCCCTCCCTCCCTCTCCCTCCCTCCCTCCCTCCCTCCCTCTCCCTCCCTCCCTCCCTCCCTCCCTCTCTCCCCCTCTCTCTCCCTCCCTCTCCCTCCCTCCCTCCCTCCCCCTCCCTCTCTCCCTCCCTCCCTCTCCCTCCCTCCCTCTCCCTCTCTCCCTCCCTCCCTCCCTCGCTCTCTCCCTCCCTCCCTCTCCTTCCCTCCCTCCCTCCCTTTCTCAAACTCTCCAAAACTATATATTAAAAAACTATCTCCACTTTATTCCAGAGCTCAGGGCTACACAATAGAAGCAATGATCACATTGGAGTGACCAGACATGAAGGCAGCTTCGGCCCTTGTTTTACATTCACACCTCCAACCATGTACACAATAGAGGCGATGGATGATCACAGCTTGCAACCGGCTACATTCCCTGTAGTCAGGTATCTTTGCAAACAACATCCCTTGCCTTTTGCAGTATATTCCTTTGGCCACATTTTCTTCAGTCATGGCCTCCCATCATATTTTGCCCCCATGTGGCTCCGAGAATGTGTACTGCAAAAGCCAGCGCAGACAGACAGACGAGTTGTTTGCAAGGATACATGAGGACAGGGAATGTGGCTAGTTTTAAATCTGTGACAGAGAGTTTGAATCTGGCTATTGAACCTCTGGCAGAACTAATAAGATCAGATTCAGACATTAAAGGATTTAAAGTTAATCAGGAAGATCACAAAATTACTTTATTTGCAGATGATGTCTTAATTTGTCTTACTAGACTATTGGAATCCTTAAGAAAATTATATTTCAGATTGGAAGAATACGGGAAAGTATCAGGATATAAAATTAATAAAGATAAAACTGAAATAATGCCTCTTTTTGAAGGCAATTATGACCAATGTAAAAGAGAAAGTCAGTTTAAATGGCAAAAAGAAGGCATTAAGTAGTTAGGAGTTAAAGTAGATAATAAGTTAAATAATTTGTATAAATTAAATTATAAACCACTAATAAAAAAAATAGATGAGGACCTGAAGAAATGGATGAATCTTCCAATTACATTGCTAGGGAGAATGAACTGTATTAAGATGAATATTTTTCCGAGGATACAGTATTTATTCCAAACACTGCCTATAACTTTGCTAAATAATTTTTTTCAAGAATTGAACAAAATTGTGAGGAATTTTCTTTGGAAAGGTAAAATGCCAAGAGTGTCTCTGGAAAAATGAACATGGAAATTTGAATTAGGTGGACTGCAATTACCAAATTTTAAAAATTATTATCTGGCAGCACAAATGAGTTTTATTTCATCCTTTTATCAAGAGGGTGGAAAAACAGCATGGGTTAAAATTGAAATGGATAAAATAAAAGAGTTATGTCCAGAAGAATTTATATATAAATGGAAAGCAAAGCTATTAGTTAAGGATAAAGAGTCACCTTTGCTAAAACATTTAATTAATACATTGTTGAAAACAGTTAAAGTTAATGATAAAAGATTTGTTTTAACAGCTAAAACTCCATTAATAAAAAATAGATTATTGCCGTTTGCTTGGAATAATCAAATACTACAAGTCTGGGAACAGAAGGGTATTATAAATATAGGAGATTGCTACGAAGGAAATAACTTTTTGACATTTTCTCAATTGGGAAATAAATATCAAATTCCAGGGAATAGTATTTTTTTCTATTATCAATTACAATCTTTTTTAAGGGAAAAGTTAGGTAATTCAATGTCTCTATTTCAGATTAAAGGAATTGAATCCTTGATTCAGGGCAAGGGAATAAAAAAAATTATATCATCAGTATAAATTATTACAAAAATCTAGTCCAAAGATAGGAATTCAAAAATCAAGACAAAGATGGGAAACAGATCTTAATATTATCATTGATGAACCAAGTTGGGAAAGACTGTGTTTAGATAGTATGAAAAATACTATTAATGTGAGATATAGTTTAGTACAATATAATTTTTTACATCAACTATATTTAACCCCGAAAAAATTAAACAATTTAAAACCAAACTCATCTGAAATTTGTTTTAGATGCAACCAAGATGTGGGTACTTTTTTACACTCCACATGGGCATGTCAGAAGGCAACTCCTTTTTGGAAAGACCTAAAAAGAAATTTGGAACAATTGATGAATAAGATCATACCAATGGATTCAAGGTTGTTTTTATTGGGAGATACAAAAGGAATATTACCAAAGCTAATTTTAGATAAACATCAGGAAAGATTTCTCAAAATAGCAATAGCAGTAGCAAAAAAATGTGTAGCGGTCACTTGGAAAGATCAAAATGAAATAAGATTTGAAAGATGGTATGCAGAAATGTGTAGTTGTATCCCATTAGAAAAAGCTATGTATAATCTGAGAAATGGATATGACTTCTTCTTGAAGGTGTGGAATCCATTCATTTTAAAGCTAGGATTAAGAATTGGAAATATTTAAATTCAGGATTGTTTTGATACCTTTAATAAGAATTTAATAAGAAATTACCCGGAAGTGTCTCATTCTGGACTCCAGGTTTCTTTCTTTCTCTCTTTCTTTTTCTTTTTCTTTTTCCTTCTTTTTAACTGGGGGGGTGGGGGGAAGAAGGGGGGGTGGTGGGAGGGGAGATAATACAGAACAATACATGTATAATCGAACACTGAAGAAGTCTGGTCTACCCCAAAAGCTGCTGACGACCTTCTACCGCTGCACCATAGAGAGCATCCTAACGCATGGCATCCCTGTGTGGTACCTCAGCTGCACGGAGGCAGAAAGGAAAGCTCTACAGCGGGTAGTCCATAGCGCTCAGAGGGCCATCGGAACACAGCTACCAGACTTGGAGGGCATCTACAACACACGATGCCTCAGAAAAGCCACCAGCATCCACAAAGACTCTTCACACCCCTGCAACAGTCTGTTCGAACTCCTTCCATCGGGCAGACGATACAAGGCCTTCTACGCCCGCACCTCCAGACTCAGGAACAGCTTCATCCCCAGGGCCAGAGCTGCTATGAACCGGTCCTGCTGAGCCGGATGGCCACAACGCATAGATCAACTTGCACTTTACCCTGTCCAAAACTGTTACAACTGTTTTGTTTCGTTGGGTTGCTGCTGTCTAAATTACCTAAATTGTTGCATCGTATGGGAGGCGCATTCCCAATCTCGTTGTACCCCTGGGTACAATGACAATAAAGATATATTGTATTGTATTGTATAATGTAGTTATTATTGCTTACTATGAAATGTAACTTGTATGAGTTCTGTTAAAACTTAAATAAAATTTATTAAAAAAATAAATAAAAAGAGAGTTTGAATCTGTGGGATTCTCTGCCTCAGAGGGCAGTGGAGGCCAATTCTCTGAATACATTCAAGAGAGAGCTAGATAGAGCTCTTAAGGATAGCGGAGTCAGGGGGTATGGGGGAGAAGGCAGGAACGGGGTACTGATTGAGAATGATCAGCCATGATCACATTGAATGGCGGTGCGTACAGGCTCGAAGGGCCGAATGGCCTCCTCCTGCACCTATTGTCTATTGAAACATACAGAATAGTGAAAGGCTTGAATAGAGTGGATGTGGAGAGGATGTTTCCACTGGTGGGAGAGTCTAGGACTAGTCATAGCCTCAGAATTAAAGGACAGAGAGTCCTTTAGGAAGGAGATGAGGAGAGATTTCTTTAGTCAGAGGGTGATGAATCTGTGGGATTCTTTGCCACAGAAGGCTGTGGAGGGCAAGTCGGTGGATATTTGTAAGGCAGAGATAGATAGATTCTGAATTAGTACAGGTGTCAGAGGTTATGGGGAGAAGGCAGGAGAATGGGGTTGGGAGAGAGAGATAGGTCAGCCATGATTGAATGGCAGAGTAGACCTGATGGGCCGAATGGCCCAATTCTACTCCTATCATGATATCGGCGAGCCGAGGCCTAGCTGGTGGAGTTTGGTGACGAGCTTGGTGGGGGATGAGCGTGTTTGAAGGCAGAGCTAGAGTCAATGAGTAGCATCCTCGCGTACGTGCCCTGTCTCTCCAGGTGAGTCAGGACAGTGCGAAGAGCCA
This sequence comes from Rhinoraja longicauda, assembly GCF_053455715.1. Lineage (NCBI taxonomy): Eukaryota > Metazoa > Chordata > Chondrichthyes > Rajiformes > Arhynchobatidae > Rhinoraja > Rhinoraja longicauda. Next base: position 5,550 of record NW_027602995.1, read on the forward strand.
GAGAGATGGCGTCCTCTGTGGATGTGTTTGCACATTGACGCGAGTCCAGTGAGTCAGTGATGCTGGATTTGATGTGTGAGAGGGCCAGCCTTTCAAAGCACTTCTGGATAAATGTGAGGTTGTCCACTTTGGTGGCAAGAACGGGAAAGCAGACTATTATCTGAATGGTGGCCGATTAGGAGAAGGGGAGACGCAACGAGACCTGGGTGTCGTGGTGCACCAGTCATTGAAAGTAGGCATGCAGGAGCAGCGGGCAGTGGAGAAAGCCAATGGTATGTTGGCATTCAAAGCGAGGGGATTTGAGTATAGGAGCAGGGAGGTTCTGCTGCAGTTGCACAGGGCATTGGTGAGACCGCACCTGGAGTATTGCGTACCGTTTTGGTCTCCTAGTTTGAGTTTAGGAGCAAAGGGGTCCTTCTGCAGTCGTACAGGGCCCTGGTGAGACCGCACCTGGAGTATTGCGTACAGTTTTGGTCTCCTAATCTGAGGAAAGACATTCTTGCCATCGAGGGAGTACAGAGAAGGTTGACCAGATTGATTCCTGGAATGGCAGGACTTTCATATGAAGATAGACTGGATAGACTCGGCTTGTACTCGCTGGAATTTAGAAGATTGAGGGGAGAAACGTACAAAATTCTTAAGGGGTCGGACAGGCTAGATGCGGGAAGATTGTTCCCGATGTTGGGGAAGTCCAGAACCAGGGGTCACAGTTTAAGGATAAAGGGGAAGTCTTTTAGGACCGAGATGAGAATGTTTTTTTCACACAGAGAGTGGGTACTGACTGAGAGTGGTGAATCTGTGGAATTCTCTGCCACAGAAGGTAGTTGAGGCCAGTTCATTGGCTATATTTAAGAGGGAGTTAGATGTGGCCCTTGTGGCTAAAGGGATCAGGGGGTATGGAGAGAAGGCAGGTACAGGTTACTGAGCTGGATGATCAGCCATGATCATATTGAATGGCGGTGTAGGCTCGAAGGGCCGAATGGCCTACTCCTGCACCTATTTTCTATGTTTCTAACGTGCCCCATCTACACTAGTCCCACCTGCCCACACCGCCCAACATGCCCCATCTACACTAGTCCCACCTGCCCACACCGCCCAACAAGCCCCATCTACACTAGTCCCACCTGCCCACACCGACCAACATGCCCCATCTACACTAGTCCCACCTGCCCACACCGACCAACATGCCGCATCTACACAAGTCCCACCTGCCCACACCGGCCAACATGCCCCATCTACACTAATCCCACCTTCCCACACCGGCCAACATGCCCCATCTACACTAGTCCCACCTGCCCACACGGACCAACATGCCCCATCTACACTAGTCCCACCTGCCCACACCGACCAACATGCCCCATCTACACTAGTCCCACCTGCCCACACCGACCAACATGCTCCATCTACACTAGTCCCACCTGCCCACACCGACCAACATGCCCCATCTACACTAGTCCCACCTGCCCACACTGACCAACATGCCTGTTTATAAATTAAAGCTCGTAGCTTTTTGGTAAATTTATAAATTAAAGCTCGTAGCTTTTTGATAAATTTATAAATTAAAGCTCGTAGCTTTTTGAGTTTGTTTGTGTGTGTGTGAATCTCTCTCTCTCCCCCTCCTTTCTCTCCCCTTCCTTCTCTCTCCCCTCCTCTCCCCATTCCCTCTCTCTCTCCACCTCTTGCTATTAAAAGATATTTTATAAATTAAAGCTCGTAGCTTTTTGAGTTTGTTTGTGTGTGTGTGAATCTCTCTCTCTCTCTCCTCTCTCTCCCCTCTCTCTCTCCCCCTCCTCTCTCTCCACTTCTTGCTATTAAAAGATATTTTATAAATGAAAGCTCGTAGCTTTTTGATAAATTTAAAAATTAAAGCTCGTAGCTTTTTGATAAACTAAAAAAATTAAAGCTCGTAGCTTTTTGATAAATTTATAAATTAAAGCTCGTAGCTTTTTGATAAATTTATAAATTAAAGCTCGTAGCTTTTTGATAAATTTATAAATTAAAGCTCGTAGCTTTTTGATAAATTTATAAATTAAAGCTCGCAGCTTTTTGATAAATTTATAAATTAAAGCTCGTAGCTTTTTGATAAATTTAAAAATTAAAGCTCGTAGCTTTTTGATAAATTTATAAATTAAAACTAGTAGCTTTTTGATAAATTTATAAATTAAAGCTAGTAGCTTTTTGATAAATTTATAAATTAAAGCTCGTAGCTTTTTGATAAATTTATTTTATTTGATAAATTCCACTGGAATTCTCTGCCAGTGGAACTCTCTGCCACAGAAGGTAGTTGAGGCCAGTTCATTGGCTATATTTAAGAGGGAGTTGGATGTGGCCCTTGTGGCTAAAGAGATCAGGGGGTCTGGAGAGAAGGCAGGTACAGGTTACTGAGCTGGATGATCAGCCATGATCATATTGAATGGCGGTGCGTACAGGCTCGAAGGGCCGAATGGCCTACTCCTGCACCTATTTTCTATGTTTCTATGTTTCGAACATGCCCCATCTACACTAGTCCCACCCGCCCATACCGACCAACATGCCCCATCTACACTAGTCCCACCTGCCCACACCGGCCAACATGCCCCATCTACACTAGTCCCACCTGCCCACACCAACCAACATGCCCCATCTACACTAGTCCCACCTGCCCACACCGACCAACATGCCCCATCTACACTAGTCCCACCTGCCCACACCGGCCAACATGCCCCATCTACACTAGTCCCACCTGCCCACACCGACCAACATGCCCCATCTACACTAGTCCCACCTGCCCACACAGACCAACATGTCCCATCTACACTAGTCCCACCTGCCCACACCGGCCAACATGCCCCATCTACACTAGTCCCACCTGCCCACACCAACTAACATGCCCCATCTACACTAGTCCCACCTGCCCACACCCACCAACATGCCCCATCTACACTAGTCCCACCTGCCCACACCGACCAACATGCCCCATCTACACTAGTCCCACCTGCCCACACCGACCAACATGCCCCATCTACACTAGTCCCACCTTCCCACACCGGCCAACATGCCCCATCTACACTAGTCCCACCTGCCCACACCGGCCAACATGCCCCATCTACACTAGTCCCACCTGCCCACACCGACCAACATGCCCCATCTACACTAGTCCCACCTGCCCACACCACCCAACATGCCCCATCTACACTAGTCCCACCTGCCCACACCGACCAACATGCCCTACCTACACTAGTCCCACCTGCACCACACCGGCCAACATGCCTGTTTATAATTTAAAGCTCGTAGCTTTTTGGTAAATTTAAAAATTAAAGCTCGCAGCTTTTTGATAAATTTATAAATTAAAGCTCGTAGCTTTTTGAGTTTGTTTGTGTGTGTGTGAATCTCTCTCTCTCCCCCTCCTTTCTCTCCCCTTCCCTCTCTCTCCCCTCCTCTCCCCATTCCCTCTCTCTCTCCACCTCTTGCTATTAAAAGATATTTTATAAATTAAAGCTCGTAGCTTTTTGAGTTTGTTTGTGTGTGTGTGAATCTCTCTCTCTCTCCTCTCTCTCCCCTCTCTCTCTCCCCCTCCTCTCTCTCCACTTCTTGCTATTAAAAGATATTTTATAAATGAAAGCTCGTAGCTTTTTGATAAATTTAAAAATTAAAGCTCGTAGCTTTTTGATAAACTAAAAAAATTAAAGCTCGTAGCTTTTTGATAAATTTATAAATTAAAGCTCGTAGCTTTTTGATACATTTATAAATTAAAGCTCGTAGCTTTTTGATAAATTTATAAATTAAAGCTCGTAGCTTTTTGATAAATTTATAAATTAAAGCTCGCATCTTTTTGATAAATTTATAAATTAAAGCTCGTAGCTTTTTGATAAATTTATAAATTTAAAGCTCGTAGCTTTTTGATAAATTTAAAAATTAAAGCTCGTAGCTTTTTGATAAATTTATAAATTAAAGCTCGTAGCTTTTTGATAAATTTATAAATTAAAACTAGTAGCTTTTTGATAAATTTATAAATTAAAGCTAGTAGCTTTTTGATAAATTTATAAATTAAAGCTCGTAGCTTTTTGATAAATTTATTTTATTTGATAAATTCCACTGGAATTCTCTGCCAGTGGAACTCTCTGCCACAGAAGGTAGTTGAGGCCAGTTCATTGGCTATATTTAAGAGGGAGTTGGATGTGGCCCTTGTGGCTAAAGAGATCAGGGGGTCTGGAGAGAAGGCAGGTACAGGTTACTGAGCTGGATGATCAGCCATGATCATATTGAATGGCGGTGCGTACAGGCTCGAAGGGCCGAATGGCCTACTCCTGCACCTATTTTCTATGTTTCTATGTTTCGAACATGCCCCATCTACACTAGTCCCACCCGCCCATACCGACCAACATGCCCCATCTACACTAGTCCCACCTGCCCACACCGGCCAACATGCCCCATCTACACTAGTCCCACCTGCCCACACCAACCAACATGCCCCATCTACACTAGTCCCACCTGCCCACACCGACCAACATGCCCCATCTACACTAGTCCCACCTGCCCACACCGGCCAACATGCCCCATCTACACTAGTCCCACCTGCCCACACCGACCAACATGCCCCATCTACACTAGTCCCACCTGCCCACACAGACCAACATGCCCCATCTACACTAGTCCCACCTGCCCACACCGGCCAACATGCCCCATCTACACTAGTCCCACCTGCCCACACCAACTAACATGCCCCATCTACACTAGTCCCACCAGCCCACACCCACCAACATGCCCCATCTACACTAGTCCCACCTGCCCACACCGACCAACATGCCCCATCTACACTAGTCCCACCTGCCCACACCGACCAACATGCCCCATCTACACTAGTCCCACCCTCCCACACCGGGCAACATGCCCCATCTACACTAGTCCCACCTGCCCACACCGGCCAACATGCCCCATCTACACTAGTCGCACCTGACCACACCGACCAACATGCCCCATCTACACTAGTCCCACCTGCCCACACCGGCCAACATGCCTGTTTATAATTTAAAGCTCGTAGCTTATTGATAAATTTAAAAATTAAAGCTCGCAGCTTTTTGGTAAATTTATTTTATTTGATAATTTCCACTGGAATTCTCTGCCAGTGGAACTCTCTGCCACAGAAGGTAGTTGAGGCCAGTTCATTGGCTATATTTAAGGGGGAGTTAGATGTGGCCCTTGTGGCTAAAGAGATCAGGGGGTATGGAGAGAAGGCAGGTACAGGCTACTGAGCTGGATGATCAGCCATGATCATATTGAATGGCGGTGTGTACAGGCTCGAAGGGCCGAATGGCCTACTCCTGCACCTATTTTCTATGTTTCTGTTTCTATAAATTAAAGCTCGTAGCTTTTTGAGTTTGTTTGTACGTGGGTGAATCTCTCTCTCTCCCCCTCTCTCTCCCCCTCCTCTCCCTCCCTCCCTCTCTCTCCCTCCCTCCCTCTCCCTCCCTCCCTCTCTCTCCCTCCCTCCCTCTCTCTCCCTCCCTCCCTCCCTCCCTCCCTGTCTCAAACTCTCCAAAACTATCTCCACTTTATTCCAGAGCTCAGGGCTACACAATAGAAGCAATGATCACATTGGAGTGACCAGACATGAAGGCAGCTTCGGCCTTTGTTTTACATTCACACCTCCAACCATGTACACAATAGAGGCGATGGATGATCACAGCTTGCAACCGGCTACATTCCCTGTAGTCAGGTATCTTTGCAAACAACATCCCTTGCCTTTTGCAGTATATTCCTTTGGCCACATTTTCTTCAGTCATGGCCTCCCATCATATTTTGCCCCCATATTTTGCCCCCATGTGGCTCCGAGAATGTGCAGACAGACGAGTTGTTTGCAAAGATACCTGAGGACAGGGAATGTGGCTAGTTTTAAATCCGTGACAGAGAGTTTGAATCTGGCTATTGAACCTCTGGCAGAACTAATAAGATCAGATTCAGACATTAAAGGATTTAAAGTTAATCAGGAAGATCACAAAATTACTTTATTTGCAGATGATGTCTTAATTTGTCTTACTAGACCATTGGAATCCTTAAGAAAATTATATTTCAGATTGGAAGAATACGGGAAAGTATCAGGATATAAAATTAATAAAGATAAAACTGAAATAATGCCTCTTTTTGAAGGCAATTATAACCAATGTAAAAGAGAAAGTCAGTTTAAATGGCAAAAAGAAGGCATTAAGTACTTAGGAGTTAAAGTAGATAATAAGTTAAATAATTTGTATGAATTAAATTATAAACCACTGATAAAAAAAATAGATGAGGACCTGAAGAAATGGATGAATCTTCCAATTACATTGTTAGGGAGAGTGAACTGTATTAAGATGAATATTTTCCCGAGGATAAAGTATTTATTCCAAACACTGCCTATACCTTTGCTAAATAAAAATTTTCAAGAATTGAACAAAATTGTGAGGAATTTTCTTTGGAAAGGTAAAATGCCAAGAGTGTCTCTGGAAAAATGAACATGAAAATTATTATCTGGCAGCACAAATGAGTTTTATTTCATCCTTTTATCAAGAGGGTGGAAAAACAGCATGGGTTAAAATTGAAATGGATAAAATAAAAGAGTTATGTCCAGAAGAATTTATATATAAATGGGAAGCGAAGCTATTAGTTAAGGATAAAGAGTCACCTTTGCTAAAACATTTAATTAATACATTGTTGAAAACAGTTAAAGTTAATGATAAAAGATTTGTTTTAACAGCTAAAACTCCATTAGTAAAAAATAGATTATTGCCGTTTGCTTGGAATAATCAAATACTACAAGTCTGGGAACAGAAGGGTATTAAACATATAGGAGATTGCTATGAAGGAAATAACTTTTTGACATCTTCTCAATTGAGAAATAAATATCAAATTCCAGGGAATAGTATTTTTTTCTATTATCAATTACAATCTTTTTTAAGGGAAAAGTTAGGTAATTCAATGTCTCTATTTCAGATTAAAGGAATTGAAACCCTGATTCAGGGCAAGGGAATAAAAAAATGTATATCATCAATGTATAAATTATTACAAAAATCTAGTCCAAAGATAGGAATTCAAAAATCAAGACAAAGATGGGAAACAGATCTTAATATTATCATTGATGAACCAAGTTGGGAAAGACTGTGTTTAGATAGTATGAAAAATACTATTAATGTGAGATATAGTTTAGTACAATATAATTTTTTACATCAACTATATTTAACCCCGAAAAAATTAAACAATTTAAAACCAAACTCATCTGAAATTTGTTTTAGATGCAACCAAGACGTGGGTACTTTTTTACACTCCACATGGGCATGTCAGAAGGCAACTCCTTTTTGGAAAGACCTAAAAAGAAATTTGGAACAATTGATGAATAAGATCATACCAATGGATTCAAGGTTGTTTTTATTGGGAGATACAAAAGGAATATTACCAAAGCTAATTTTAGATAAACATCGGGAAAGATTTCTCAAAATAGCAATAGCAGTAGCAAAAAAATGTGTCGCGGTCACTTGGAAAGATCAAAATGAAATAAGATTTGAAAGATGGTATGCAGAAATGTGTAGTTGTATCCCATTAGAAAAAGCTACGTATAAACTGAGAAATGGATATGACTTCTTCTTGAAGGTGTGGAACCCATTCATTTTAAAGCTAGGATTAAGAATTGGAAATATTTAAATTCAGGATTGTTTTGATACCTTTAATAAGAATTTAATAAGAAATTACCCGGAAGTGTCTCCTTCTGGACTCCAGGTTTCTTTATTTCTCTCTTTCTTTTTCTTTTTCTTTTTCCTTCTTTTTAACTGGGGGGTGGGGGGAAGAAGGGGGGGTGGGAGGGGAGACAATACAGAACAATACATGTATAATCGAATTTATAATGTAGTTATTATTGCTTACCATGAAACGTAACATGTATGAGTTCTGTTAAAACTTAAATAAAATTTATAAAAATTTATAAAAAAAGAAAGTTTGAATCTGTGGGATTCTCTGCCTCAGAGGGCAGTGGAGGCCAATTCTCTGAATACATTCAAGAGAGAGCTAGATAGAGCTCTTAAGGATAGCGGAGTCAGGGGGTATGGGGAGAAGGCAGGAACGGGGTACTGATTGAGAATGATCAGCCATGATCACATTGAATGGCGGTGCGTACAGGCTCGAAGGGCCAAATGGCCTCCTCCTGCACCTATTGTCTATTGAAACATACAGAATAGTGAAAGGCTTGGATAGAGTGGATGTGGAGAGGATGTTTCCACTAGTGGGAGAGTCTAGGACTAGTCATAGCCTCAGAATTAAAGGACAGAGTCCTTTAGGAAAGAGATGAGGAGAGATTTCTTTAGTCAGAGAGTGGTGAATCTGTGGGATTATTTCCCACAGAAGGCTGTGGAGGGCAAGTCGGTGGATATTTGTAAGGCAGAGATAGATAGATTCTGAATTAGTACAGGTGCCAGAGGTTATGGGGAGAAGGCAGGAGAATGGGGTTGGGAGAGAGAGATAGGTCAGCCATGATTGAATGGCAGAGTAGACCTGATGGGCTGAATGGCCCAATTCTACTCCTAATCATGACAACGGCAAGCCGAGGCCTAGCTGGTGGAGTTTGGTGACGAGCTTGGTGGGGGATGAGCGTGTTTGAAGGCAGAGCTAGAGTCAATGAGTAGCATCCTCGCGTACGTGCCCTGTCTCTCCAGGTGAGTCAGGACAGTGCGAAGAGCCAGAGAGATGGCGTCCTCTGTGGATGTGTTTGCACATTGACACGAGTCCAGTGAGTCAGTGATGCTGGATTTGATGTGTGAGAGGGCCAGCCTTTCAAAGCACTTCTGGATAAATGTGAGGTTGTCCACTTTGGTGGCAAGAACGGGAAAGCAATTATCTGAATGGTGGCCGATTAGGAGATGGGGAGATGCAACGAGACCTGGGTGTCGTGGTGCACCAGTCATTGAAAGTAGGCATGCAGGTGCAGCGGGCAGTGGAGAAAGCCAATGGTATGTTGGCATTCATAGGGAGGGGATTTGAGTATAGGAGCAGGGAGGTTCTGCTGCAGTTGCACAGGGCATTGGTGAGACCGCACCTGGAGTATTGCGTACCGTTTTGGCCTCCTAGTTTGAGTTTAGGAGCAAAGGGGTCCTTCTGCAGTCGTACAGGGCCCTGGTAAGACCGCACCTGGAGTATTGCGTACAGTTTTGGTCTCCTAATCTGAGGAAAGACATTCTTGCCAGAGAGGGAGTACAGAGAAGGTTCACCAGATTGATTCCTGGAATGGCAGGACTTTCATATGAAGATAGACTGGATAGACTCGGCTTGTACTCGCTGGAATTTAGAAGATTGAGGGGAGAAACGTACAAAATTCTTAAGGGGTCGGACAGGCTAGATGCGGGAAGATTGTTCCCGATGTTGGGGAAGTCCAGAACCAGGGGTCACAGTTTAAGGATAAAGGGGAAGTCTTTTAGGACCGAGAAGAGAACGTTTTTTTTCACACAGAGAGTGGTGAATCTGTGGAATTCTCTGCCACAGAAGGTAGTTGAGGCCAGTTCGTTGGCTATATTTAAGAGGGAGTTTGATGTGGCCCTTGTGGCTAAAGGGATCGGGGGGTACGGAGAGAAGGCAGGTACGGGATACTGAGTTGGATGATCGGCCACGATCGTATTGAATGGCGGTGCGTACAGGCTCGAAGGGCCGAATAGCCTACTCCTGCACCTATTTTCTATGTTTCATGACTATCGGAGTTCGGGCAACCGGGCGATAGTCGTTCAGGTTGGTGATCTTTGTTTTTTTCGGTAGAGGCACTGTGGTAGACGACTCCAGGCACTTGGGGACCGTAGCCAGAGATAATGACAAGTTAAAGATCCTGGCGAATACCTCAGCCAACTGTTCATCACAGTCACTATGTAACCCTTCCTTGAACTCCATCCGGGCCTGCGGCCTTGTGTGGTTTGACCCTTTGCGGAGTGAGAACGCACTTGGAGTACTGCGTACAGTTTTGGTCTCCTAGTTTGAGTTTAGTAGCAAAGAGGTCCTTCTGCAGTTGTACAGGGCCCTGGTGAGACCGCACCTGGAGTACTGTGTGCAGTTTTGGTTGGTCTCCAAATTTGAGGAAGGACGTCCTTGCTATTGAGGGCGTACAGCGTAGGTTCACCAGGTTAATCCCCGGAATGGCAGGACTGTCGTATGTCGAAAGACTGGAGCGACTGCAGACTGCAAATTTGCAGATGATACAAAGCTGGGTGGCAGTGTGAACTGTGAGGAAGATGCTATCAGGTTGCAGGGTGACTTGGACAGGTTGTGTGAGTGGGCGGATGCATGGCAGATGCAGTTTAATGTGGATAAGTGTGAGGTTATCCACTTTGGTGGTAAGAATAGGAAGGCAGAGTATTATCTGAATGGTCAAGTTAGGAAAAGGGGACGTATCATATCATCATATCATATCATATCATATATATACAGCCGGAAACAGGCCTTTTCGGCCCACCAAGTCCGTGCCGCCCAGCGATGCCCGCACATTAACACTATCCTACACCCACTAGGGACAATTTTTACCTTTACCTAGCCAATTAACCTACATACCTGTATGTCTTTGGAGTGTGGGAGGAAACCGAAGATCTCGGAGAAAACCCACGCAGGTCACGGGGAGAACGTACAAACTCCTTACAGTGCAGCACCCGTAGTCAGGATCGAACCTGAGTCTCCGGCGCTGCATTCTCTGTAAAGCAGCAACTCTACCGCTGCGCTACCGTGCCGCCCCAACGAGATCTGGGTGTCCTAGTGCATCAGTCACTGAAAAAAAGCATGCAGGTACAGCAAGCAGTGAAGAAAGCCATTGGAAGGTTGGCCTTCATAACAAGAGGAGTTGAGTATAGAAGCAAAGATGTCCTTCTGCAGTTGTACAGGGCCCTAGTGAGACCGCACCTGGAGTACTGTGTGCAGTTTTGGTCTCCAAATTTGAGGAAGGATATTCCTGCTAATGAGGGCGTGCAGCGTAGGTTCACCAGGTTAATTCCCGGAATGGCGGGACTGTCGTATGTTGAAAGACTGGAGCGACTAGGCTTGTATACACTGGAATTTAGAAGGATCTTATCGAAACGTATAAGATTATTAAGGGGTTGGACACGTTAGAGGCAGGAAACATGTTCCCAATGTTGGGGGAGTCCAAAACAAGGGGCCACACAGTTTAAGAATAAGGGGTCGGCCATTTAGAGCAGAGATGAGGAAAAACTTTTCCAGTCAGAGATTTGTGAATCTGTGGAATTCTCTGCCTCAGAAGGCAGTGGAGGCCAATTCTCCGGATGCATTCAAGAGAAAGAGTTAGATAGAGCTCTTAAGGATAGCGGAATCAGGGGGTATGGGGAGAAGGCAGGAACGGGGTACTGATTGAGAACGATCAGCCGCGATCACATTGAATGGTGGTGCGTACAGGCTCGAAGGGCCGAATGGCCTCCTCCTGCACCTATTGTGAGAGAGAGGAGGGGGAGAGAGTGAGGGAAGGGGAGCCAGCAAGCAAGGACAAACATTGACACAAAGAAACAGCGAGCACATGTGGCGGCCATTTTGTTGAAAGAAACAGTGAGCACATGTGGCCCTTCATAAGCCCACAACTTCCCCAAGGCTCAGCGATCCCACCAATTATCAATTAGCAGCCCGCCCGACGGGCGACATTGTCCACACCCAGTCTAAACCTCTTGCTATTAAAAGATATTTTATAAATTAAAGCTCGTAGCTTTTTGAGGTATAAAATATCTTTTTAATAACAAGATTAAATAGCTCTCCCCCTTCTCTTTCCCCTCCTCTCTCTCTCCCCTCTCTCTCTCCCCCTCTCTCTCCCCCTCCTCTCTCTCCCCATCCTCTCTCTTCCCCTCCTCTCTCCCTCCGTCACCACATCCCTCCCTCTCTCCCTCCCTCCCACTCTCCCTCCCTCTCTCTCCCAAACAATAAACTATGAGCTTTAATTTATAAAATATCTTTTAATAGCAAGAGGTGGATAGCCATCATGCCCCATCTACACTAGTCCCACCCGCCCACACCGTCCATCATGCCCCATCTACACTAGTCCCACCTGCCCACACTGACCAACATGCCCCATCTACACTAGTCCCACCTGCCCACACCGTCCATCATGCCCCATCTACACTAGTCCCACCTGCCCACACGGACCAACATGCCCCATCTACACTAGTCCCACCCGCCCACACCGTCCATCATGCCCCATCTACACTAGTCCCACCTGCCCTCACAGACCAACATGCCCCATCTACACTAGTCCCACCTACCCACACCGACCAACATGCCACATCTACACTAGTCCCACCCGCCCACACTGACCAACATGCCCCATCTACACTAGTCCCACCTGCCCACACGGACCAACATGCCCCATCTACACTAGTCCCACCTGCCCACACCGTCCAACATGCCCCATCTACACTAGTCCCACCTGCCCACACCGGCCAACATGCCCCATCTACCCTAGTCCCACCCGCCCACACAGACCAACATGTGCTAGGAGGATGCTAGGAGGCTGCAGAGTGACTTGGATAGATTAGGCGAGTGGGCAAATGCATGGCAGATGCAATATAATGTGGATAAATGTGATCTTATCCACTTTGGCGGCAAGAACAGGAAAGCAGAGTATTACCTGAATGGTGACCGATTGGGAGAAGGGGAGATGCAACGTGACCTGGGTGTCATGGTGCACCAGTCATTGAAAGCAAGCGTGCAGGTGCAGCAGGCAGTGAAGAAAGCGAATGGTATGATGGCATTCATAGCAAGAGGATTTGAGTATAGGAGCAGGGAGGTTCTGCTGCAGTTGTACAAGGTTTTGGTGAGACCGCACCTGGAGTATTGTGTGCAGTTTTGGTCTCCTAACCTGAGGAAAGACTTTCTTGCCTTAGAGGGAGTACAGAGAAGGTTCACCAGATTGATCCCTGGGATGGTGGGACTTTCATATGAGGAAAGACTGGATAGACTGGGCTTATACTCGCTGGAATTTAGAAGACTGAGGGGGGATCTTATAGAAACATATAAAATTCTTAAGGGGTTGGAGAGGCTAGATGTGGGAAGATTGTTCCCGATGTTGGGGGAGTCCAGAACCAGGGGTCTCAGCTTAAGGATAAGGGGGAAGTCTTTTAGGACCGAGATGAGAAAACATTTCTTCACACAGAGAGTGGTGAATCTGTGGAATTCTCTGCCACAGAAGGTAGTTGAGGCCAGTTCATTGGCTATATTAAAGAGTTAGATGTGGCCCTTTTTGCTAAAGGGACCAGGGGGTACGGAGAGAAGTCAGGTACAGGCTACTGAGCTGGATGATCAGCTATGATCATATTGAATGGCGGTGCAGGCTCGAAGGGCCGTATGGCCTAATCCTGCACCTATTTTCTATGTTTCTAACATGCCCCATCTACACTAGTCCCACCTGCCCACACCGCCCAACATGCCCCATCTACACTAGTCCCACCTGCCCACACCGGCCAACATGCCCCATCTACACGAGTCCCACCTTCCCACACCGGCCAACATGCCCCATCTACACTAGTCCCACCTGCCCACGCAGACCAACATGCCCCATCTACACTAGTCCCACCTGCCCACACCGACCAACATGCCCCATCTACACTAGTCCCACCTGCCCACACCGACCAACATGCCCCATCTACACTAGTCCCACACCGACCAACATGCCCCATCTACACTAGTCCCACCTGCCCACACCGGCCAACATGCCCCATCTACACTAGTCCCACCTGCCCACACCGACCAACATGCCCCATCTACACTAGTCCCATCTGCCCACACAGACCAACATTCCCCATCTACACTAGTCCCACCTGCCCACACCGACCAACATGCCCCATCTACACTAGTCCCACCTGCCCACAACGACCAACATGCCCCATCTACACTAGACCCACCAGCCCACAACGACCAACATGCCCCATCTACACTAGTCCCACCTGCCCACACCGACCAAGATGCCCCATCTACACTAGTCCTACCTGCCCACAACGACCAACATGCCCCATCTACACTAGACCCACCTGCCCACAACGACCAACATGCCCCATCTACATTAGTCCCACCTGCCCACACAGAGCAACATGCCCCATCTACACTAGTCCCACCTGCCCACAACGACCAACATGCCCCATCTACACTAGTCCCACAACGACCAACATGCCCCATCTACACTAGTCCCACCTGCCCACAACGACCAACATGCCGGTTTATAAATTAAAGCTCGTAGCTTTTTGATATATTTAAAAATTAAAGCTCGTAGCTTTTTGATAAATTTATCAATTAAAGCTCGTAGCTTTTTGATAAATTTATCAATTAAAGCTCGTAGCTTTTTGATAAATTTATCAATTAAAGCTCGTAGCTTTTTGATAAATTTATAAATTAAAGCTCGTAGCTTTTTGATAAATTTATCAATTAAAGCTCGTAGCTTTTTGATAAATTTATAAATTAAAGCTCGTAGCTTTTTGAGTTTGTTTGTGTGTGTGTGAATCTCTCTCTCTCTCTCTCCTCTCTCTCCCCTTCCCCCTCTCTCTCCCCCTCCTCTCTCTCCACCTCTTGCTATTAAAAGATATTTTATAAATTAAAGCTCGTAGCTTTTTGATAAATTTATCAATTAAAGCTCGTAGCTTTTTGATAAATTTAAAAATTAAAGCTCGCAGCTTTTTGGTAAATTTATAAATTAAAGCTCGTAGCTTTTTGATAAATTTTAAAATTAAAGCTCGTAGTTTTTTGATAAAGTTATAAATCAAAGCTCGTAGCTTTTTGATAAATTTATAAATTAAAGCTCGGAGCTTTTTGATAAATTTATAAATTAAAGCTGGTAGCTTTTTGGTAAATATAAAAATGTGTACTGCAAAAGCCAGCGCAGACAGACGAGTTATTTGCAAAGATACCTGAGGACAGGAAATGTGGCTAGTTTTCCATCTGTGACAATGGCCGAAACTGCCTTCATGTAAAGGTTACCCCAATGTGATAATGGTTTCTATTGTGGAGCACCCTTGGGTGCCTTGAGCACTGAAACCTTCCAAATAAGGTAAAGGCATCTGTTTGTGGAATTTGTGTGTGTGTCACCTCAGCTCCTCAATAAATAAAAAGCTGCATGCTGCTAATTGCAGTATTGGGAACTCAGACCGGCCAAGTCTGGCATCGAACCTGTAACCTCTGCCAACTCCAGCAAGTGGGTAAGCTTCTTGTGTTTTAAATCCATTAGTGTGTTGTCTGTTTTTTTGTGTTAATTGAATTTAATGTAGTTTAGTTGAACACGGTTCAAATCAATGTAATTCAGTTTAGCTTTATTTAATTTAATGTAGTTTAGTTAAACATGATTCAAACCAATTAAATTCAGTTTAACTTTATTTAATTTAATGTAGTTTAGTTAAACACGGTTCAAATCAATTTAATTCAGTTTAGCTTTATTTAATTTAATGTAGTTTAGTTAAACACGGTTCAAATCTATCTAATTCAGTTTAGCTTTATTTAATTTAATGTAGTTTAGTTAAACACGGTTCAAATCAATTTAATTCAGTTTAGCTTTATTTAATTTAATGTAGTTTAGTTAAACACGGTTCAAATCAATTTAATTCAGTTTAACTTTATTTGATTTAATGTAGTTTAGTTAAACGTGATAGTTCCATTTAGGAATAGGAATGGGAGAGAGAGAGAGAGGGAGGGAGGGAGAGAGAGAGGGAGAGAGAGGGGGAGAGAGAGGGAGAGAGAGAGGGAAAGAGAGAGGGAGGGGGAGAGAGAGCTTTATTTAATTTAATGTAGTGTAGTTTACTAATAGTTCCCTTTAGGGAGAAAGAGGGAGAGAGAGAGAGGGGGAGAGGAGGGGGAGAGAGAGAGAGTGTGTGAGAGAGAGAGAGAGAGAGCACAAACAAACTCAAAAAGCTGCGAGCTTTAATTTATAAATAGTTTTAAACAGTTCACTTTAGTTCTCTGCAGTGTAGTTTAATTCACTAAACCTCATGATAATCAGATTGAATGATTGATTCTCTCTCATACACACTCTCTCTCTCTCTCTCTCTTGCTCTCTCTTCTCACCCCTCCCAAACTGTTAATATTAAAATGAGGAATCCCTGCATTTGTTAGAGAGAGAGAGAGAGAGAGAGAGAGAGAGAGAGAGAGAGAGAGAGAGAGAGAGAGAGAGAGAGAGAGAGAGAGAGAGAGAGACTTCAAATAAGGGATTTTGTGTAAATTTGGAAATGAATATCTGCATTGAATGTGTAACCTCTGGAAATGTCGGATGGACTTGTTGAAAAGAGAATGTTTTTAAAAATATTTATTACTTTAAAGCTTAATTAAATATATTGAGTCAGAGATTTGTCAGTATTGCTCAGCCCTTGTCTGCAGAACCACGGGCTTTTCGTTTGATTGACACCTGCCAGTCTGTGCTCAGGGTGATCTACAGGATGGACAATGGTCCAGGAGTTCCCCAAGTTCCTTCAAATTGATACCTTGCAGAATGATTTTGCAAACTGACTCTGAGTGCATCGATCCTATTGGGTTTTGCAGCACAGTGCATTGAGCTGTCCTTTGTATTATTGGTTCAGGGAGATGCCTGTTATGTCTGTTTGGTCCCTCAGGTTGGAGGGGGCAGATAAAAGAGATGGTGATCACAAGCTTGGTGGTAGATCCTCATGGGAAATATTTATTGATGTAGGATTCATAACTTGAACTAATGCAATCTGCATTTTGGAATATGCAGCAGCTTCAATAAATATTTATTTATGCAGGATTCCTAACTTTAACTAATACAATCTGCATTTTGAAATGTGGGATGGAGTTGTTGAAAAGAAAAAGTTTTTAAAATATTTAATATTTTGAAAAAGTATTTTTTGATATTTAAATAAAAACGCCTGGTTTATTGCTGATGGGATAAAGAATAAACAAGTCTTGTGTTTTATCAAAAATATTTTATCAAAAATATTTATTTATGTAGGATTTCTAACTTTAACTAATACAATCTGCATTTTGGAATATGTGGCATCTTAAATAAATATTTATTTATGTAGGATTCCTAACTTTAACTAATACAATCTGCATTTTGGAATATGCAGCAACTTAAATAAAAAAATATTTATGTAGGATTCCTAACTTTATCTAATACAATCTGCGTTTTGTTGAAAAGAAAATGTTATTAAAATATTTATTACTTGAAAAAAGTATTTTTTGATATTAAAAAAAAAACTTGCATGTTTTATTGCTGATGGGATAAAGAATAAAGAAGTCTTGTGTTTTATCAAAAATATTTATTTATGTAGGATTCAAAAACTTTATCTAATACAATCTGCATTTTGGAATACTTAAACAACTTAAATAAATATTTATTTATGTAGGATTCATAACTTTATCTAATACAATCTGCATTTGGGAATATGCAGCAACTTAAATAAATATTTATTTATGTAGGATTCATAACTTTATCTTATACAATCTGCAGACCGTTTGATTGACACCTGCCAGTCTGGGCTCAGGGTGATCTGCAGGGTGGACAATGGTCCAGGAGTTCCCACCCCCCCCCCCCCCCAACCTGTTAATATTAAAATGGAGAATCCATGCATTTGAGAGAGAGAGAGAGAGAGAGAGGTCGTGTTTTTCTCTGCTCCGGCGACTGAGAAGTTTTGAAGCAACCTTTCAAGGTTCTTGTCGAAGGAGGAGGAACAGTTACAGTGAGATTTCATAGTTCGACCGAACGTCGGACTGTGGAAACTTTCCTTTGTTTAAGGATTTCTCCATTTCGTGTGGAATTCCTGATTTCCTCTGCACCGCGGAGGGAGCAGCCGTGGCTGGCGGATTGCCAAGAGTGCCTGGAGATCGTGGGTAGGAATGATTTCGGTGTCTTTGACATTTATAGCACCGACTCTCTGCCCCAATACCATTTTGCACAGTGCTGTTGCCTGGGCTTAACGTGAAGAGGGTATCTTTTGCTTCTGTCAGGGCTTTGAAGAGCCTTCTAAAAGCTGCTCTGGACTGTGGAGGTGAGCTTGGGGACTTTCCTTTCTTTGGCTGGAGGAAACTGCTTCTGCTGCTTATTCAGACTGTGACTGTCTCTGAGGATCGCTTTTGAGCTGAGGTGCTGCTGTCCCT
>NW_027602996.1:0-23428 GCF_053455715.1 Rhinoraja longicauda
GTAGCCTGCAAAGTTATCCTAATACGATGCATTAGTCACGTTTAACATTTGAGAGGTTTTGCAGGATTATTATTGCATTTCACATCGCAGTGTGTTGCAATATTTCTTTAATGCAAGGCGATCACTGCATTTAACATTGCAGCAGCCTGAAAAGTCATCCTAATGCGATGCATTTGTTGCATTAAACATTTGAGAGGTTTTGCAAAATTATTGCAATTAATTTAATGCATATAACATCCATTGGGGGTCGCTAGATGACTTTAATGCAAGGCCATCACTGCATTTAACAATGCAGTAGCCTGCAAAGTTATCCTAATACGATGCATTAGTCACGTTTAACATTTGAGAGGTTTTGCAGGATTATTATTGCATTTCACATCGCAGGGTGTTGCAATATTTCTTTAATGCAAGGCGATCACTGCATTTAACATTGCAGCAGCCTGAAAAGTCATCCTAATGCGATGCCGGGGGTAGTAAAGACAATAATAATACTATAGTAATAATAATTTATATTATTAATAATAAGAATAAATCAAAGATTGATTGATTGATCGATCGGTGGGTGGGTGGGTGGGTGGATGGATGTCAGGAATTTGAGAGATTTTGCATGATTATTACAATGATTTTAATACGTTTAATACCCCAGAACAGCTGCAATTTTGCTTTAATGCAAGGCCTGCGCTGCATTTAACATTGCAGGAGCCTAATTGCATTTAACATTTGAGAGGATTTGCAAAATTATTGCAATTAATTTTATTGCATTTATCATCCCAGGGGGTTGCAATATTGCTTTAATGCAACGCCAGCGCTGCATTTAACAATGCAGCAGCCTGCAAAGTTATCCTAATACGATGCATTAGTCGCATTTAACATTTGAGAGGTTTTGCAGGATTATTATTATTGCATTTCACATCGCAGGGTGTTGCAATATTTCTTTAATGCAAGGCGATCACTGCATTTAACATTGCAGCAGCCTGAAAAGTCATCCTAATGCGATGCATTTGTTGCATTTAACATTTGAGAGGTTTTGCAAAATTATTGCAATTAATTTAATGCATTTAACACCCACTGTGGGTCGCTAGATGACTTTAATGCAAGGCCATGACTGCATTTAACATTGCAGCAGCCTGCAAAGTTATCCTAATACGATGCATTAGTCCCGTTTAACATTTGAGAGGTTTTGCAGGATTATTATTGCATTTCACATCGCAGGGTGTTGCAATATTTCTTTAATGCAAGGCGATCACTGCATTTAACATTGCAGCAGCCTGAAAAGTCATCCTAATGCGATGCATTTGTTGCATTTAACATTTGAGAGGTTTTGCAAAATTATTGCAATTAATTTAATGCATATAACATCCATTGGGGGTCGCTAGATGACTTTAATGCAAGGCCATCACTGCATTTAACATTGCAGTAGCCTGCAAAGTTATCCTAATACGATGCATTAGTCACGTTTAACATTTGAGAGGTTTCGCAGGATTATTATTGCATTTCACATCGCAGGGTGTTGCAATATTTCTTTAATGCAAGGCGATCACTGCATTTAACATTGCAGCAGCCTGAAAAGTCATCCTAATGCGATGCCGGGGGTAGTAAATACAATAATAATACTATAGTAATAATAATTTATATTATTAATAATAAGAATAAATCAAAGATTGATTGATTGATCGATCGGTGGGTGGGTGGGTGGATGGATGTCAGGAATTTGAGAGATTTTGTATGATTATTACAATGATTTTAATGCGTTTAATACCCCCAGAACAGCTGCAATTTTGCTTTAATGCAAGGCCTGCGCCGCATTTAACATTGCAGGAGCCTAATTGCATTTAACATTTGAGAGGATTTGCAAAATTATTGCAATTAATTTTATTGCATTTAACATCCCAGGGGGTTGCAATATTGCTTTAATGCAACGCCAGCGCTGCATTTAACAATGCAGCAGCCTGCAAAGTTATCCTAATACGATGCATTAGTCGCATTTAACATTTGAGAGGTTTTGCAGGATTATTATTATTGCATTTCACATCGCAGGGTGTTGCAATATTTCTTTAATGCAAGGCGATCACTGCATTTAACATTGCAGCAGCCTGAAAAGTCATCCTAATGCGATGCATTTGTTGCATTTAACATTTGAGAGGTTTTGCAAAATTATTGCAATTAATTTAATGCATTTAACACCCACTGTGGGTCGCTAGAAGACTTTAATGCAAGGCCATCACTGCATTTAACATTGCAGCAGCCTGCAAAGTTATCCTAATACGATGCATTAGTCCCGTTTAACATTTGAGAGGTTTTGCAGGATTATTATTGCATTTCACATCGCAGGGTGTTGCAATATTTCTTTAATGCAAGGCGATCACTGCATTTAACATTGCAGCAGCCTGAAAAGTCATCCTAATGCGATGCCGGGGGTAGTAAATACAATAATAATACTATAGTAATAATAATTTATATTATTAATAATAAGAATAAATCAAAGATTGATTGATTGATCGATCGGTGGGTGGGTGGGTGGATGGATGTCAGGAATTTGAGAGATTTTGCATGATTATTACAATGATTTTAATGCGTTTAATACCCCAGAACAGCTGCAATTTTGCTTTAATGCAAGGCCTGCGCTGCATTTAACATTGCAGGAGCCTAATTGCATTTAACATTTGAGAGGATTTGCAAAATTATTGCAATTAATTTTTTTGCATTTAACATCCCAGGGGGTTGCAATATTGCTTTAATGCAACGCCAGCGCTGCATTTAACAATGCAGCAGCCTGCAAAGTTATCCTAATACGATGCATTAGTCGCATTTAACATTTGAGAGGTTTTGCAGGATTATTATTATTGCATTTCACATCGCAGGGTCTTGCCATATTTCTTTAATGCAAGGTGATCACTGCATTTAACATTGCAGCAGCCTGAAAAGTCATCCTAATGCGATGCATTTGTTGCATTTAACATTTGAGAGGTTTTGCAAAATTATTGCAATTAATTTAATGCATTTAACACCCACTGTGGGTCGCTAGATGACTTTAATGCAAGGCCATCACTGCATTTAACATTGCAGCAGCCTGCAAAGTTATCCTAATACGATGCATTAGTCCCGTTTAACATTTGAGAGGTTTTGCAGGATTATTATTGCATTTCACATCGCAGGGTGTTGCAATATTTCTTTAATGGAAGGCGATCACTGCATTGAATATTGCAGCAGCCTGAAAAGTCATCCTAATGCGATGCATTTGTTGCATTTAACATTTGAGAGGTTTTGCAAAATTATTGCAATTAATTTAATGCATATAACATCCATTGGGGGTCGCTAGATGACTTTAATGCAAGGCCATCACTGCATTTAACATTGCAGTAGCCTGCAAAGTTATCCTAATACGATGCATTAGTCACGTTTAACATTTGAGAGGTTTTGCAGGATTATTATTGCATTTCACATCGCAGGGTGTTGCAATATTTCTTTAATGCAAGGCGATCACTGCATTTAACATTGCAGCAGCCTGAAAAGTCATCCTAATGCGATGCCGGGGGTAGTAAATACAATAATAATACTATAGTAATAATAATTTATATTATTAATAATAAGAATAAATCAAAGATTGATTGATTGATTGATTGATCGATCGGTGGGTGGGTGGATGGATGTCAGGAATTTGAGAGATTTTGCATGATTATTACAATGATTTTAATGCGTTTAATACCCCAGAACAGCTGCAATTTTGCTTTAATGCAAGGCCTGCGCTGCATTTAACATTGCAGGAGCCTAATTGCATTTAACATTTGAGAGGATTTGCAAAATTATTGCAATTAATTTTATTGCATTTAACATCCCAGGGGTTTGCAATATTGCTTTAATGCAACGCCAGCGCTGCATTTAACAATGCAGCAGCCTGCAAAGTTATCCTAATACGATGCATTAGTCGCATTTAACATTTGAGAGGTTTGCAGGATTATTATTATTGCATTTCACATCGCAGGGTGTTGCAATATTTCTTTAATGCAAGGCGATCACTGCATTTAACATTGCAGCAGCCTGAAAAGTCATCCTAATGCGATGCATTTGTTGCATTTAACATTTGAGAGGTTTTGCAAAATTATTGCAATTAATTTAATGCATTTAACACCCACTGTGGGTCGCTAGATGACTTTAATGCAAGGCCATCACTGCATTTAACATTGCAGCAGCCTGCAAAGTTATCCTAATACGATGCATTAGTCCCGTTTAACATTTGAGAGGTTTTGCAGGATTATTATTGCATTTCACATCGCAGGGTGTTGCAATATTTCTTTAATGCAAGGCGATCACTGCATTTAACATTGCAGCAGCCTGAAAAGTCATCCTAATGCGATGCATTTGTTGCATTTAACATTTGAGAGGTTTTGCAAAATTATTGCAATTAATTTAATGCATATAACATCCATTGGGGGTCGCTAGATGACTTTAATGCAAGGCCATCACTGCATTTAACATTGCAGTAGCCTGCAAAGTTATCCTAAAACGATGCATTAGTCACGTTTAACATTTGAGAGGTTTTGCAGGATTATTATTGCATTTCACATCGCAGGGTGTTGCAATATTTCTTTAATGCAAGGCGATCACTGCATTTAACATTGCAGCAGCCTGAAAAGTCATCCTAATGCGATGCCGGGGGTAGTAAATACAATAATAATACTATAGTAATAATAATTTATATTATTAATAATAAGAATAAATCAAAGATTGATTGATTGATCGATCGGTGGGTGGGTGGATGGATGTCAGGAATTTGAGAGATTTTGCATGATTATTACAATGATTTTAATGCGTTTAATACCCCAGAACAGCTGCAATTTTGCTTTAATGCAAGGCCTGCGCTGCATTTAACATTGCAGGAGCCTAATTGCATTTAACATTTGAGAGGATTTGCAAAATTATTGCAATTAATTTTATTGCATTTAACATCCCAGGGGTTTGCAATATTGCTTTAATGCAACGCCAGCGCTGCATTTAACAATGCAGCAGCCTGCAAAGTTATCCTAATACGATGCATTAGTCGCATTTAACATTTGAGAGGTTTGCAGGATTATTATTATTGCATTTCTCATCGCAGGGTGTTGCAATATTTCTTTAATGCAAGGCGATCACTGCATTTAACATTGCAGCAGCCTGAAAAGTCATCCTAATGCGATGCATTTGTTGCATTTAACATTTGAGAGGTTTTGCAAAATTATTGCAATTAATTTAATGCATTTAACACCCACTGTGGGTCGCTAGATGACTTTAATGCAAGGCCATCACTGCATTTAACATTGCAGCAGCCTGCAAAGTTATCCTAATACGATGCATTAGTCCCGTTTAACATTTGAGAGGTTTTGCAGGATTATTATTGCATTTCACATCGCAGGGTGTTGCAATATTTCTTTAATGCAAGGCGATCACTGCATTTAACATTGCAGCAGCCTGAAAAGTCATCCTAATGCGATGCCGGGGGTAGTAAATACAATAATAATACTATAGTAATAATAATTTATATTATTAATAATAAGAATAAATCAAAGATTGATTGATTGATCGATCGGTGGGTGGGTGGATGGATGTCAGGAATTTGAGAGATTTTGCATGATTATTACAATGATTTTAATGCGTTTAATACCCCAGAACAGCTGCAATTTTGCTTTAATGCAAGGCCTGCGCTGCATTTAACATTGCAGGAGCCTAATTGCATTTAACATTTGAGAGGATTTGCAAAATTATTGCAATTAATTTTATTGCAATTAACATCCCAGGGGTTTGCAATATTGCTTTAATGCAACGCCAGCGCTGCATTTAACAATGCAGCAGCCTGCAAAGTTATCCTAATACGATGCATTAGTCGCATTTAACATTTGAGAGGTTTGCAGGATTATTATTATTGCATTTCACATCGCAGGGTGTTGCAATATTTCTTTAATGCAAGGCGATCACTGCATTTAACATTGCAGCAGCCTGAAAAGTCATCCTAATGCGATGCATTTGTTGCATTTAATATTTGAGAGGTTTTGCAAAATTATTGCAATTAATTTAATGCATTTAACACCCACTGTGGGTCGCTAGATGACTTTCATGCAAGGCCATCACTGCATTTAACATTGCAGCAGCCTGCAAAGTTATCCTAATACGATGCATTAGTCCCGTTTAACATTTGAGAGGTTTTGCAGGATTATTATTGCATTTCACATCGCAGGGTGTTGCAATATTTCTTTAATGCAAGGCGATCACTGCATTTAACATTGCAGCAGCCTGAAAAGTCATCCTAATGCGATGCATTTGTTGCATTTAACATTTGAGAGGTTTTGCAAAATTATTGCAATTAATTTAATGCATATAACATCCATTGGGGGTCGCTAGATGACTTTAATGCAAGGCCATCACTGCATTTAACATTGCAGTAGCCTGCAAAGTTATCCTAATACGATGCATTAGTCACGTTTAACATTTGAGAGGTTTTGCAGGATTATTATTGCATTTCACATCGCAGGGTGTTGCAATATTTCTTTAATGCAAGGCGATCACTGCATTTAACATTGCAGCAGCCTGAAAAGTCATCCTAATGTGATGCCGGGGGTAGTAAATACAATAATAATACTATAGTAATAATAATTTATATTATTAATAATAAGAATAAATCAAAGATTGATTGATTGATCGATCGGTGGGTGGGTGGATGGATGTCAGGAATTTGAGAGATTTTGCATGATTATTACAATGATTTTAATGCGTTTAATACCCCAGAACAGCTGCAATTTTGCTTTAATGCAAGGCCTGCGCTGCATTTAACATTGCAGGAGCCTAATTGCATTTAACATTTGAGAGGATTTGCAAAATTATTGCAATTAATTTTATTGCATTTAACATCCCAGGGGTTGCAATATTGCTTTAATGCAATGCCAGCGCTGCATTTAACAATGCAGCAGCCTGCAAAGTTATCCTAATATGATGCATTAGTCGCATTTAACATTTGAGAGGTTTTGCAGGATTATTATTATTGCATTTCACATCGCAGGGTGTTGCAATATTTCTTTAATGCAAGGCGATCACTGCATTTAACATTGCAGCAGCCTGAAAAGTCATCCTAATGCGATGCATTTGTTGCATTTAACATTTGAGAGGTTTTGCAAAATTATTGCAATTAATTTAATGCATTTAACACCCACTGTGGGTCACTAGATGACTTTAATGCAAGGCCATCACTGCATTTAACATTGCAGCAGCCTGCAAAGTTATCCTAATACGATGCATTAGTCCCGTTTAACATTTGAGAGGTTTTGCAGGATTATTATTGCATTTCACATCGCAGGGTGTTGCAATATTTCTTTAATGCAAGGCGATCACTGCATTTAACATTGCAGCAGCCTGAAAAGTCATCCTAATGCGATGCATTTGTTGCATTTAACATTTGAGAGGTTTTGCAAAATTATTGCAATTAATTTAATGCATATAACATCCATTGGGGGTCGCTAGATGACTTTAATGCAAGGCCATCACTGCATTTAACATTGCAGTAGCCTGCAAAGTTATCCTAATACGATGCATTAGTCACGTTTAACATTTGAGAGGTTTTGCAGGATTATTATTGCATTTCACATCGCAGGGTGTTGCAATATTTCTTTAATGCAAGGCGATCACTGCATTTAACATTGCAGCAGCCTGAAAAGTCATCCTAATGTGATGCCGGGGGTAGTAAATACAATAATAATACTATAGTAATAATAATTTATATTATTAATAATAAGAATAAATCAAAGATTGATTGATTGATCGATCGGTGGGTGGGTGGATGGATGTCAGGAATTTGAGAGATTTTGCATGATTATTACAATGATTTTAATGCGTTTAATACCCCAGAACAGCTGCAATTTTGCTTTAATGCAAGGCCTGCGCTGCATTTAACATTGCAGGAGCCTAATTGCATTTAACATTTGAGAGGATTTGCAAAATTATTGCAATTAATTTTATTGCATTTAACATCCCAGGGGTTGCAATATTGCTTTAATGCAATGCCAGCGCTGCATTTAACAATGCAGCAGCCTGCAAAGTTATCCTAATATGATGCATTAGTCGCATTTAACATTTGAGAGGTTTTGCAGGATTATTATTATTGCATTTCACATCGCAGGGTGTTGCAATATTTCTTTAATGCAAGGCGATCACTGCATTTAACATTGCAGCAGCCTGAAAAGTCATCCTAATGCGATGCATTTGTTGCATTTAACATTTGAGAGGTTTTGCAAAATTATTGCAATTAATTTAATGCATTTAACACCCACTGTGGGTCACTAGATGACTTTAATGCAAGGCCATCACTGCATTTAACATTGCAGCAGCCTGCAAAGTTATCCTAATACGATGCATTAGTCCCGTTTAACATTTGAGAGGTTTTGCAGGATTATTATTGCATTTCACATCGCAGGGTGTTGCAATATTTCTTTAATGCAAGGCGATCACTGCATTTAACATTGCAGCAGCCTGAAAAGTCATCCTAATGCGATGCATTTGTTGCATTTAACATTTGAGAGGTTTTGCAAAATTATTGCAATTAATTTAATGCATATAACATCCATTGGGGGTCGCTAGATGACTTTAATGCAAGGCCATCACTGCATTTAACATTGCAGTAGCCTGCAAAGTTATCCTAATACGATGCATTAGTCACGTTTAACATTTGAGAGGTTTTGCAGGATTATTATTGCATTTCACATCGCAGGGTGTTGCAATATTTCTTTAATGCAAGGCGATCACTGCATTTAACATTGCAGCAGCCTGAAAGGTCATCCTAATGTGATGCCGGGGTAGTAAATACAATAATAATACTATAGTAATAATAATTTATATTATTAATAATAAGAATAAATCAAAGATTGATTGATTGATCGATCGGTGGGTGGGTGGATGGATGTCAGGAATTTGAGAGATTTTGCATGATTATTACAATGTTTTTAATGCGTTTAATACCCCAGAACAGCTGCAATTTTGCTTTAATGCAAGGCCTGCGCTGCATTTAACATTGCAGGAGCCTAATTGCATTTAACATTTGAGAGGATTTGCAAAATTATTGCAATTAATTTTATTGCATTTAACATCCCAGGGGGTTGCAATATTGCTTTAATGCAACGCCAGCGCTGCATTTAACAATGCAGCAGCCTGCAAAGTTATCCTAATACGATGCATTAGTCGCATTTAACATTTGAGAGGTTTTGCAGGATTATTATTATTGCATTTCACATCGCAGGGTGTTGCAATATTTCTTGAATGCAAGGCGATCACTGCATTTAACATTGCAGCAGCCTGAAAAGTCATCCTAATGCGATGCATTTGTTGCATTTAACATTTGAGAGGTTTTGCAAAATTATTGCAATTAATTTAATGCATTTAACACCCACTGTGGGTCGCTAGATGACTTTAATGCAAGGCCACCACTGCATTTAACATTGCAGCAGCCTGCAAAGTTATCCTAATACGATGCATTAGTCCCGTTTAACATTTGAGAGGTTTTGCAGGATTATTATTGCATTTCACATCGCAGGGTGTTGCAATATTTCTTTAATGCAAGGCGATCACTGCATTTAACATTGCAGCAGCCTGAAAAGTCATCCTAATGCGATGCATTTGTTGCATTTAACATTTGAGAGGTTTTGCAAAATTATTGCAATTAATTTAATGCATATAACATCCATTGGGGGTCGCTAGATGACTTTAATGCAAGGCCATCACTGCATTTAACATTGCAGTAGCCTGCAAAGTTATCCTAATATGATGCATTAGTCACGTTTAACATTTGAGAGGTTTTGCAGGATTATTATTGCATTTCACATCGCAGGGTGTTGCAATATTTCTTTAATGCAAGGCGATCACTGCATTTAACATTGCAGCAGCCTGAAAAGTCATCCTAATGTGATGCCGGGGGTAGTAAATACAATAATAATACTATAGTAATAATAATTTATATTATTAATAATAAGAATAAATCAAAGATTGATTGATTGATCGATCGGTGGGTGGGTGGATGGATGTCAGGAATTTGAGAGATTTTGCATGATTATTACAATGATTTTAATGCGTTTAATACCCCAGAACAGCTGCAATTTTGCTTTAATGCAAGGCCTGCGCTGCATTTAACATTGCAGGAGCCTAATTGCATTTAACATTTGAGAGGATTTGCAAAATTATTGCAATTAATTTTATTGCATTTAACATCCCAGGGGGTTGCAATATTGCTTTAATGCAACGCCAGCGCTGCATTTAACAATGCAGCAGCCTGCAAAGTTATCCTAATACGATGCATTAGTCGCATTTAACATTTGAGAGGTTTTGCAGGATTATTATTATTGCATTTCACATCGCAGGGTGTTGCAATATTTCTTTAATGCAAGGCGATCACTGCATTTAACATTGCAGCAGCCTGAAAAGTCATCCTAATGCGATGCATTTGTTGCATTTAACATTTGAGAGGTTTTGCAAAATTATTGCAATTAATTTAATGCATTTAACACCCACTGTGGGTCGCTAGATGACTTTAATGCAAGGCCATCACTGCATTTAACATTGCAGCAGCCTGTAAAGTTATCCTAATACGATGCATTAGTCCCGTTTAACATTTGAGAGGTTTTGCAGGATTATTATTGCATTTCACATCGCAGGGTGTTGCAATATTTCTTTAATGCAAGGCGATCACTGCATTTAACATTGCAGCAGCCTGAAAAGTCATCCTAATGCGATGCATTTGTTGCATTTAACATTTGAGAGGTTTTGCAAAATTATTGCAATTAATTTAATGCATTTAACACCCACTGTGGGTCGCTAGATGACTTTAATGCAAGGCCATCACTGCATTTAACATTGCAGCAGCCTGCAAAGTTATCCTAATACGATGCATTAGTCCCGTTTAACATTTGAGAGGTTTTGCAGGATTATTATTGCATTTCACATCGCAGGGTGTTGCAATATTTCTTTAATGCAAGGCGATCACTGCATTTAACATTGCAGCAGCCTGAAAAGTCATCCTAATGCGATGCATTTGTTGCATTTAACATTTGAGAGGTTTTGCAAAATTATTGCAATTAATTTAATGCATTTAACACCCACTGTGGGTCGCTAGATGACTTTAATGCAAGGCCATCACTGCATTTAACATTGCAGCAGCCTGCAAAGTTATCCTAATACGATGCATTAGTCCCGTTTAACATTTGAGAGGTTTTGCAGGATTATTATTGCATTTCACATCGCAGGGTGTTGCAATATTTCTTTAATGCAAGGCGATCACTGCATTTAACATTGCAGCAGCCTGAAAAGTCATCCTAATGCGATGCCGGGGGTAATAAATACAATAATAATACTATAGTAATAATAATTTATATTATTAATAATAAGAATAAATCAAAGATTGATTGATCGATCGGTGGGTGGGTGGATGGATGTCAGGAATTTGAGAGATTTTGCATGATTATTACAATGATTTTAATGCGTTTAATACCCCAGAACAGCTGCAATTTTGCTTTAATGCAAGGCCTGCGCTGCATTTAACATTGCAGGAGCCTAATTGCATTTAACATTTGAGAGGATTTGCAAAATTATTGCAATTACTTTTATTGCATTTAACATCCCAGGGGGTTGCAATATTGCTTTAATGCAACGCCAGCGCTGCATTTAACAATGCAGCAGCCTGCAAAGTTATCCTAATACGATGCATTAGTCGCATTTAACATTTGAGAGGTTTTGCAGGATTATTATTATTGCATTTCACATCGCAGGGTGTTGCAATATTTCTTTAATGCAAGGCGATCACTGCATTTAACATTGCAGCAGCCTGAAAAGTCATCCTAATGCGATGCATTTGTTGCATTTAACATTTGAGAGGTTTTGCAAAATTATTGCAATTAATTTAATGCATATAACATCCATTGGGGGTCGCTAGATGACTTTAATGCAAGGCCATCACTGCATTTAACATTGCAGTAGCCTGCAAAGTTATCCTAATATGATGCATTAGTCATGTTTAACATTTGAGAGGTTTTGCAGGATTATTATTGCATTTCACATCGCAGGATGTTGCAATATTTCTTTAATGCAAGGCGATCACTGCATTTAACATTGCAGCAGCCTGAAAAGTCATCCTAATGCGATGCATTTGTTGCATTTAACATTTGAGAGGTTTTGCAAAATTATTGCAATTAATTTAATGCATTTAACACCCACTGTGGGTCGCTAGATGACTTTAATGCAAGGCCATCACTGCATTTAACATTGCAGCAGCCTGCAAAGTTATCCTAATACGATGCATTAGTCCCGTTTAACATTTGAGAGGTTTTGCAGGATTATTATTGCATTTCACATCGCAGGGTGTTGCAATATTTCTTTAATGCAAGGCGATCACTGCATTTAACATTGCAGCAGCCTGAAAAGTCATCCTAATGCGATGCCGGGGGTAATAAATACAATAATAATACTATAGTAATAATAATTTATATTATTAATAATAAGAATAAATCAAAGATTGATTGATTGATCGATCGGTGGGTGGGTGGATGGATGTCAGGAATTTGAGAGATTTTGCATGATTATTACAATGATTTTAATGCGTTTAATACCCCAGAACAGCTGCAATTTTGCTTTAATGCAAGGCCTGCGCTGCATTTAACATTGCAGGAGCCTAATTGCATTTAACATTTGAGAGGATTTGCAAAATTATTGCAATTAATTTTATTGCATTTAACATCCCAGGGGGTTGCAATATTGCTTTAATGCAACGCCAGCGCTGCATTTAACAATGCAGCAGCCTGCAAAGTTATCCTAATACGATGCATTAGTCGCATTTAACATTTGAGAGGTTTTGCAGGATTATTATTATTGCATTTCACATCGCAGGGTGTTGCAATATTTCTTTAATGCAAGGCGATCACTGCATTTAACATTGCAGCAGCCTGAAAAGTCATCCTAATGCGATGCATTTGTTGCATTTAACATTTGAGAGGTTTTGCAAAATTATTGCAATTAATTTAATGCATATAACATCCATTGGGGGTCGCTAGATGACTTTAATGCAAGGCCATCACTGCATTTAACATTGCAGTAGCCTGCAAAGTTATCCTAATATGATGCATTAGTCACGTTTAACATTTGAGAGGTTTTGCAGGATTATTATTGCATTTCACATCGCAGGGTGTTGCAATATTTCTTTAATGCAAGGCGATCACTGCATTTAACATTGCAGCAGCCTGAAAAGTCATCCTAATGCGATGCATTTGTTGCATTTAACATTTGAGAGGTTTTGCAAAATTATTGCAATTAATTTAATGCATTTAACACCCACTGTGGGTCGCTAGATGACTTTAATGCAAGGCCATCACTGCATTTAACATTGCAGCAGCCTGCAAAGTTATCCTAATACGATGCATTAGTCCCGTTTAACATTTGAGAGGTTTTGCAGGATTATTATTGCATTTCACATCGCAGGGTGTTGCAATATTTCTTTAATGCAAGGCGATCACTGCATTTAACATTGCAGCAGCCTGAAAAGTCATCCTAATGCGATGCCGGGGGTAGTAAATACAATAATAATACTATAGTAATAATAATTTATATTATTAATAATAAGAATAAATCAAAGATTGATTGATTGATCGATCGGTGGGTGGGTGGATGGATGTCAGGAATTTGAGAGATTTTGCATGATTATTACAATGATTTTAATGCGTTTAATACCCCAGAACAGCTGCAATTTTGCTTTAATGCAAGGCCTGCGCTGCATTTAACATTGCAGGAGCCTAATTGCATTTAACATTTGAGAGGATTTGCAAAATTATTGCAATTAATTTTATTGCATTTAACATCCCAGGGGGTTGCAATATTGCTTTAATGCAACGCCAGCGCTGCATTTAACAATGCAGCAGCCTGCAAAGTTATCCTAATACGATGCATTAGTCGCATTTAACATTTGAGAGGTTTTGCAGGATTATTATTATTGCATTTCACATCGCAGGGTGTTGCAATATTTCTTTAATGCAAGGCGATCACTGCATTTAACATTGCAGCAGCCTGAAAAGTCATCCTAATGCGATGCATTTGTTGCATTTAACATTTGAGAGGTTTTGCAAAATTATTGCAATTAATTTAATGCATTTAACACCCACTGTGGGTCGCTAGATGACTTTAATGCAAGGCCATCACTGCATTTAACATTGCAGCAGACTGCAAAGTTATCCTAATACGATGCATTAGTCCCGTTTAACATTTGAGAGGTTTTGCAGGATTATTATTGCATTTCACATCGCAGGGTGTTGCAATATTTCTTTAATGCAAGGCGATCACTGCATTTAACATTGCAGCAGCCTGAAAAGTCATCCTAATGCGATGCCGGGGGTAGTAAATACAATAATAATACTATAGTAATAATAATTTATATTATTAATAATAAGAATAAATCAAAGATTGATTGATTGATCGATCGGTGGGTGGGTGGATGGATGTCAGGAATTTGAGAGATTTTGCATGATTATTACAATGATTTTAATGCGTTTAATACCCCAGAACAGCTGCAATTTTGCTTTAATGCAAGGCCTGCGCTGCATTTAACATTGCAGGAGCCTAATTGCATTTAACATTTGAGAGGATTTGCAAAATTATTGCAATTAATTTTATTGCATTTAACATCCCAGGGGGTTGCAATATTGCTTTAATGCAACGCCAGCGCTGCATTTAACAATGCAGCAGCCTGCAAAGTTATCCTAATACGATGCATTAGTCGCATTTAACATTTGAGAGGTTTTGCAGGATTATTATTATTGCATTTCACATCGCAGGGTGTTGCAATATTTCTTTAATGCAAGGCGATCACTGCATTTAACATTGCAGCTGCCTGAAAAGTCATCCTAATGCGATGCATTTGTTGCATTTAACATTTGAGAGGTTTTGCAAAATTTTTGCAATTAATTTAATGCATTTAACACCCACTGTGGGTCGCTAGATGACTTTAATGCAAGGTCATCACTGCATTTAACATTGCAGCAGACTGCAAAGTTATCCTAATACGATGCATTAGTCCCGTTTAACATTTGAGAGGTTTTGCAGGATTATTATTGCATTTCACATCGCAGGGTGTTGCAATATTTCTTTAATGCAAGGCGATCACTGCATGTAACATTGCAGCAGCCTGAAAAGTCATCCTAATGCGATGCATTTGTTGCATTTAACATTTGAGAGGTTTTGCAAAATTATTGCAATTAATTTAATGCATATAACATCCATTGGGGGTCGCTAGATGACTTTAATGCAAGGCCATCACTGCATTTAACATTGCAGTAGCCTGCAAAGTTATCCTAATACGATGCATTAGTCACGTTTAACATTTGAGAGGTTTTGCAGGATTATTATTGCATTTCACATCGCAGGGTGTTGCAATATTTCTTTAATGCATGTCCTCTGGACCTCGATTCGCCTATTCAGGGCAGGAGAATCCGAGCATCCACTCCATCTATTCCTTTCATGGTTTAAAACATGTCTATAAGATCACCCCTCATCCTCCTGCGCTCCAAGAAGACCACCCAATTGATTCTGTCTTCCAACTAACGCTGTCCATTCCAGATAACAGCCTGGTGAATCTGTTCCGCATTGCCTCTGGCAACAGGACATCATATCTAAAATATGGTGACCGGAACTACAAAAAAGGACCTCGCAGATATTTAAAGTACAACTGAGGAGAGCGCTGCACTTGGAGGAACAGTTAAGTCCTGATTTTTCTGTATTTTGGTGTTTATTTGTAGTGTAAGTGTGTTCAGAATCAGACGCAGATGGGAAGTGAAGCCATCAGTGAGTTCAGAGGTATCCATACCAATCAGCACGAGGCAAATGTTTAGTCAACGTTGTCACTGGTGAAAATATATCTGAGCAGCGTGCGATGGAACTGGGTAGCTGGTTGTTACAGTATGTGAGATGTCCTTTGAATGGATGATACAAAGAACATACCTGTGTGTGACGTCAGTGTGGTCAGTGATGGGCCTGGATAAGCTGCGACATTATCAGTGTTGTCAATGATGGGTCTGGATAAGCAGTGACATTATCAGTGTCATCAGTGATGGGTCTGGATAAGCAGTGACTTTATCAGTGTGGTCAGTGATCGGTCTGGATAAGCAGTGACATTATCAGTGTGGTCAGTGATGGGTCTGGATAAGCAGTGACATTATCAGTGCTGTCAGTGATGGGTCTGGATAAGCTGTGCATTATCAGCGTGGTCAGTGATGGGTCAGGATAAACAGTGATATTATCAGTGTGGTCAGTGATGGTGAGTAATTGTGCTGTGCCATTCACCCAGTGGGGAATATTAGTTCCAGCCGGTGAACACAAGGCGAGGTTCTGTTCAATCTGCAGTTTATTTTTTTATTGAACTACTTCAGACCAGTTGACAGGTTGATGCTAATTGAAACCCACAGACCTGACAGCAAAGTCGTTCTGAGAGTTAATGACCAACTCACCCGCCTGGGCTGTCCACCGTGGTTTAAAAACATAGAAACATGGAAAATAGTTGCAGGAGTAGGCCATTTGGCCTTTTGAGCCAGAACCGCCATTCAATATGATCATGGCTGATCATCCTAAATCAGTACCCCGTTCCTGCTTTCTCCCCATGAAGCTTTATTCCATTAGCCATAAGAGCCATATCTGACTCCCTCTTGAAAACCTCCCGTGTATTGGCCTCCACTGCCTTCTGCGGCAGAGAATTCCACAGATTCACAATTCATCTCATCTGGGGAGGCCGATGACAGATCAGATTTTTCTCATCTCAGTAATAATTGAGTTACCCCTTATTCTTCAACTGTGATCCATGTTCTGGGCTTCCCCAACATCGGGAACATTTTCCTACATCTAAACTGCCCAATCCCTTAAGAATTGTATACGTGTAAGAAGGAACTGTAGATGCTGGTTTAAACCGAAAATAGACACAAAAAGCCGGAGTAACTCAGTGGGACAGGCAGCATCTCTGGGGGGAAGGAATAGGTGGAGGCCCTTCCTCCGAATTGTATATGTTTCTACAAGATCCCCTCTCATCCCAAATTCCAGTGAATTTAAGAGAGCTCTCACACAAACTCAGTCTGTATTTCTGTGCCTGTTTATTAATTAATACAAGAGAGCATTTCTCCCTTCCTGCTGTGTATATCTGGTACACATAGAAACTGAAAGAAACACTTCAATGATCCGAGACATATTAAAACGACCAACGTATATGATAGGCAGTTATATCATTTTGTTGTTTAAACTGCAGGTGTGAGAACATTCGGCACCTATTGGCGTTTAATTCCTCAGATTTCTAGGCTAGAGTTTAGTTTAAGGAGAGTGAAGCACCTGTTGGACACTTGCGAGGGAGATGAACAATGTGCCTCCGTTGTTGGTGACACCACCACCCAACACAGTATCGCCACTGTTGTGCAGTCAGTGATGTGTCTGCAATGTGGCTACAACTGGGGAGGCCGATGACAGAGCACATTAGTGATTACAGAACCGCTGATTCCAGTCACGTGAACAATAGGGAAACAGGCCCTTCAGCCCAGTGGTCCATGCGGACCGAGATACCTATCTACGGTAATCTCATTCACCTGTATTTGTCCCATATCTGTCCATCCCTATCCGAAACAAACGCCTGTCCAAATGCTGTTTATTTGCTGAGATGGTATCCGTCCCCACCGCCTCAAATGAAAAGATTGCACCATCTTTGAAGTCAGAATTCCCTTAAATCTCTCCCCTTTCGATTAAACGTAACTTCTCTGGGTTCAGATTCTCCCAGCCTGGGAAATAACTGCGACCATCTACTCAACCCTGCTGTAGTTGACATAATTTTACAAGCCTCAGTAAGGTCGTCCATGTACATTCTTGCTCCAATAAGATCAATCCCACCTGATCAAATCTGTCCTCAAACTAACGCTGTCCATTCCAGATAACATCCTGGTGAATCTGTTCACCACCGCCTCTGGCAATAGGACATCATTGGTATAATATGGTGACCAGAACTACACAAAAGGGCTTCGCAGATATTTGAAGTATGACTGAGGAGAGCGCTGCACTTGGAGGAGCAGTTAAGTCTTGATTATTCTTTATTTGGATGTTCAGCTGTAGTGCAAGTGTATTCACAATCAGACGCACATGGGAAGTGAAACCATCAGTGAGTTCAGAAGTGTCAGTACCGTTGACCTGGAAACGAGGCAGAAATGTGAATTAACTGTAGAACAAAGGGATATAGGACGACAGGTACATAGTGTGTTGAAATAGGTACATAGTGTCACAGGTTGATAGTGTGGTCAAAAAGTATTTTGTTACATTGGCCGTCTTTTGTCAGAGCATTGTGTATAGAGGTTATGTTGCGGTTGTGTAAGACGTTGGTGAGGCTGCATTTGGAATATTGTGTTCAGTTTTGGGCACCATGATACAGGAAAGATGGTGTCAATCTGGAAAGGTGATGGAGGAGATTTACGAAGATGTTGCCAAAACCCGTGGTGGGTGTGTGGAACGAACTTTCAGAGGAGGTAGTTCAGCCCTGTACTCATATAGTCATAGATATATATGGTGTGGAATCAGGCCCTTCGGCCCAACTTGCCCATGTCAGCCAACAGGCCCCATCTACGCTAGTTCCACCTGTCTGCATTGGTCCATATCCCACCAAATCTGTCCTATTCATGTACCCAACCTGTCTAACTATTTCATAAACGTTGGGATAGTCCCCGCCTCAAATTCCTCATCTGGCAGTTTGTTCCATACATCCACCACCCATTGTGTGAAAACGTTACCCCTCAGATTCCTATTCAATCATTTCTCCTTCACCTTAAACGTATGTCCTCTGGACCTCGATTCTCCTACTAAGGGCAGGAGAACCTGAGCATCGCCCGATCTATTCCTTTCATGATCTAAAACACGTCTCTGAGATCACCCCTCATCCTCCTGCGTTCCATGGAGACCAATCGCACACAATTGATTCTGTCTACAAACTAATGCTGTCCATTCCAGATAACATCCTGGTGAACCTGTTCCGCACTGTCTCTGGCAACACTCCCTCTCTTTCACACTCCTCTCTCTCCGTAGGTTAATTCCCGGAATGGCGGGATTGTCGTATATTGAAAGGCTGGAGCAATTAGGCTTATATGCACTGGAATTTAGAAGGATGAGGGGGGATCTTATTGAAACATATAAGATAATTAGGGGATTGGACACATTAGAGGCAGGAAACATGTTCCCATTGTTGGGGGAGTCCAGAACAAGGGGCCACAGTTTAAGAATAGGCCATTTAGAACGGAGATGAGGAAGAACTTTTTCAGTCAGAGAGTGGTGAAGGTGTGGAATTCTCTGCCTCAGAAGGCAGTGGAGGCCAGTTCGTTGGATGCTTTCAAGAGAGAGCTGGATAGAGCTCTTAAGGATGGCGGAGTGAGGGGTATGGGGAGAAAGCAGGAACGGGGTACTGATTGAGAGTGATCAGCCATGATCGCATTGAATGGCGGTGCTGGCTCGAAGGGCTGAATGGCCTACTCCTGCACCTATTGTCTATTGTCTATTGTCTATTGCCCACTCCCCCCTCTCCCCACAGTCCTCCCCTCTCAATTCCCACATTCCTCATTTCTCTCCACAATCCCCATCCTCCCTCAACACTCCTCCCTCTCTCTCTCACCGCACACCTTCCTCTCTCTCACACCCATCTCCTCTCCCTCTCCCCCACTCTCCCCCACTCCCCCCTCCATCCCCACATTCATCCCACTCCCCACACAATCCTTCCACCCTCTCTCTCACACTCCTCCCTCCCCATCCCCTAAAACCCCCTCTCTCCCCACAGTCCTCCCCGTCATTCTCCCCACAATCCCCCTCTCTCTCCTCACACTCCTCTCTCGCTCCCCACATTCATCCTGCCTACTCTATCTCCCCACTCCCTCTCTCTCCCCACACTATTCAATTCCTCTCCCCAAACCCCCTCCCTTCCCACCCTCCATCCCCTCCCTCCACTCCTCCCATTTCTCTCCCCACACACCTCCCTCTCTCTCCACGTTCCTCCCCTCTTCCTCCCCACACTCTTCACTCTCTTTCTCTCTGGATAAGCAGTGACATTATCAGTGTGGTCAGTGATGGGTCTGGATAAGCAGTGACATTATCAGTGTGGTCAGTGATGGGTCTGGATAAGCAGTGCCATGATCTCATTAAATCTGCCCCCGATGTTTTACATTTGATATGATGTGAAATAAAGAATTCTTTCTTTTTTGTCTCTTCTGTTTTTATTGTTTTTTCACTGAGAAATATACAAAACAGGACAACACCATCAACATGAATCAAATAAAATAAGAAAAACAACAAAATTAAATAAATAAATGAATTGATAACTAAATAAATAAAGGAGATAAATAGATAAATAAATACATTTGAACAAGACAGTGTGGTACACTTACCAAATAAAATATAAAAAAGTAACAATGATTGGTTATCTAGAGATATTTCAATATTCACACAAACATACCATCTAGTTCGATACAACACAGTCTTCCAATATCTAGCTCGGCATTTATCCAGTTGGTGTCATGGCTGAAATAAACGATCCATTTTTCCCACATCTTCTCAAAGAATCCCTTCCTTTTAATTCAAATGTTCGATTCTAAAGGGGTTGAGGAAGGATATTCTTGCTATTGAGGGCGTGCAGCGTAGATTTACTAGGTTAATTCCCGGAATGGCGGGACTGTCATATGTTGAAAGACTGGAGCGACGAGGCTTGTATAAACTGGAATTTAGAAGGATGAGAGGGGATTTGATCGAAACATATAAGATTATTAAGGGGTCACAGTTTAAGGATAAAGGGTAGGCCATTTAGAGCGGAGATGAGGAAAAACGTTTTCAGAGAGTTGTAAATCTGTGGAATTCTCTGCCTCAGATGGCAGTGGAGCTCAATTCTCCCAATGCATTCAAGAGAGAGCTAGATAGAGCTCTTAAGGATAGCGGAGTCAGGGGGTATGAGGAGAAGGCAGGAACGGGGTACTGATTGAGAATGATCAGCCATGATCACATTGAATGGTGGTACTGGCTCGAACGGCCGAATGGCCTACTCCTGCACCTATTGTCTATTGTTAACTCGTTCAGTATCCATAATTAATCTAAACTTTAATGAGCACTAATTCCATCTTGCTGCTCTATCCACGCTGGTAAACACGGCAGCTGAAGATGCGTTAACTTATTATTTTCTTCTTAATTAACAGGTTAGAAATGCTAATTATCTCTCTCCGGCATACATTTGAAAGAATAACACATAGTGCTGAAAATTAAAATGCAGCTTCAGATCTGAGAAAGGGGGAGATGGCTAAATGTTCTGTGTACTTCGCCCAGTGGGGAATATTAGTTCCAGCCGGTGAACATTAGCTGTGGCTCTGTTCAATCTGCAGTCTGTGGTGAACCACTTCAGACCAGGTGACAGGTAGATGTTAATTCAAACCCACAGACCAGACAGTAAGGTCGGTCTGAGAGTAAATGACCAACTCATCCGTCTGGGCTGTCCACACAGCGGCACAGAGAAAGCTGCCACACACGCAGACTTCATTTATGTGCTTATTTATCAAGCAATTCAAGAGAGCATATCTCCCATCATGCAGTGCAAACCAGGCACTCGTAGAAACTGAAATAAACACTTCAATGATCAGGGACTGTTATTAAAAATGACCAATGTACGTGACAGGCAATTATAATGTTTTCTGCTTAATCTGCACCTTTGAGAAGAGTGGACATTTATTGATGTTAAATTCCTCTGATTTCAAAGCTCGAGTTCTGTGGTAATAAAATATCCAAGGGCTATTTAAAAGCAGTTTGTATGTTAGTGCTGTCCCTGATGCAAATTTCAGACAAAGGTTGCCATGTTTCATGGGGAGGGGTGATGCATTTTAGTTCATCTGAACTATTCCCATTTCACGGCATATGGATCATCTCCCTCTAAACCATTCCCCTCATGTACCTGTCCAAATGTCTTAGTGTTCCCATTATGACGCTACCTATGACACTGTCCACCTCTATGAGGTCACTGCACTGCCTGCTGCGCTCCATGGAATAAAGTCCTGGCGAGCCCAACATTTCCCTGTAGCTCCGACCCTTGTTTTCTGGCAACGTGTTGAAATTATTTTCTGCACTCTTTACAAATTAGTGGCATATTTCCTAAACATGGTGACGTATCCAAGTGCGTCTTCAACAAAGTCTTGCCCAACTGAACATAACTTTCCAACTTTTAAATTGTATTCACTGGCTGATGAAGACAGTGGGGAAAAAACCTTCCCCACCGCCCTATTCCCCTGTTACGTCCCTTTTCTTGCAACTATGTACTTTTATTCTGAGTTCCCTCTGCTCTACAACACTACCCAGCTAACTACCATTCGCGGTGAAGATCATGCCCTGGCTGGTCTTCCCTAATTTAAAATCTCACACATCTGCAAGAAGCACCATTTGCCATTTCTCAGCCCACTTTCCAATTTGAAAAAGTTCCTGCTCTAATCCTTGCCAATCATTTTTCAATGCCTGTGATACCACCTAATTCAGTGTCAACTGCAAACTTATACATTAGTCCGTTACATTCTCAGGGAACTCATTGACACAGATGACAAACAACAATGAGCGCAGCACCAATCCCTGAGACAGACCACCACTCCTTGACCAATGAACGAAACTGTACCATATGCCTCTTTACAACTGTCCACTGCCGTTATCACATTCAGGGAGTTGTGAACCTGAATCGCAAGATACTTTTATACATCACTGATGTTAAGGGTCATGCCATTAATTATATCGTTTGAACTCACAGTTGACCTCCCAAATTGCAACATCTCTCATTTGCTCAGAATAATCTGCATCTGTGATTTCCCCCACCCCTCCCATCTCTCTACTTGATCTATACGCCACTGAATACTGAGACAGCCTCCCTCACATCCCACAACCCCAGAAATCTTGGTGTCATCCGCAAACTTACAAAACAACCCGTGTATATTCACGCCCAAGTCATTTATGTGTATCACAAACAGCAGAGGTCCAAGCACAGATCCCTGTGTATCACTACTGGTCACAGACCTCCAGCCTGAATATTGCCCTTCCACCACAACACTCTGCCTTCTATCATTCAGACAGTTCTGAATTCATGCGACCAAGTCACCGTTAATCCCGTGTGCCTTCACCTCCTGGATCGGTCTACCATGGGAGACTTTGTCAAAGGTCCGGATAAGCAGTGATATTATCAGTGTGGTCAGTGATGGGTCTGGATAAGCAGTGACATTTTCAGTGTGGTCAGTGATGGGTCTGGATAAGCAGTGACATTATCAGTGTGGTCAGTGATGGGTCTGGATAAGCAGTGACGTTATCTGTGTGGTCAGCGGTAGGTCTGGATAAGCAATGACATCATCAGTGTGGTCAGTG
Source organism: Rhinoraja longicauda (assembly GCF_053455715.1). NCBI lineage: Eukaryota > Metazoa > Chordata > Chondrichthyes > Rajiformes > Arhynchobatidae > Rhinoraja > Rhinoraja longicauda. Next base: position 23,413 of record NW_027602996.1, read on the forward strand.
ATGGGTCTGGAAAAGT